>NC_136974.1:27023188-27080688 GCF_032717465.1 Coenobita brevimanus
AGTCTCTAAGTCACCTAGAATGCTGTTCATAAGCCTGTATTATTATGTCGGCTAAGGATACTTCCTAGCACCTCTTACTAGTTTATCTCTGCATAAGGCACGTTAATTATATGTTGTGCTTTATGTATACCAAGGACCATATACGCGAGGTCAGGCTAAGAGGGTAGCGACGCCTGACTCACCCCACAAACATGAGTCAAAGGTTCCTTCCGCTCCTCTGTCAGTGAACTGTATAGCTTTACCTGATAATTCACTTAGTTTATATACGAGTCCAGTATGATTCAGAACCACACAGAAATGCATACGGCTCAGCTTAGACTCTCAGAATATAATATTTGAGGAATTAATTAAAACTGCAACATCAGTCAGAGTTTATGGAAGTCATAATCTGTACCAGTTTCAAAATGGACTGACCGCATCATCCCAGTGTTCACCTAAGTTATAATTATAAAGTGGTAAAGCCTCCGGTTGACATTTCAAATATATTAATCTGCAGATAAATTCAAGATGATCTCTCTCTCTCTCTCTCTCTCTCTCTCTCTCTCTCTCTCTCTGTCGCACCTCAGCAAATGTGCTCCTACCATGACCACCCTTTCTTATTATCCGAAAAACATCGAGTAAGAGCAATTGAGTAACATCGAGAAAGAACTAATCTCACTTGGAAAGTTGCTGCATTAGTAGGCACTAAGTACAACACCGGCAAATAGTGTCAAGGAAGTAATTGTAATGCGGGGTTCCATGTAATCTTGAGCAAGAGATCAGAAGCAGTAATGGATTTGAGATTCTCCACTTCCTGAGTTATCTTTGTCTGCGATGTTTTCAGCAACACTACCTGTGGAAACCGAACCTGATACTGAAGGTATGGAAAACCAAAAGTATATGAAAAATAGAGATACGAACTAATAAAGTGGTGCAAAAGAAGAGGAGTCCCTTTATCCTGCTGAGGGGAGAGGTGGCTATGGCGTGGGTAACGTCTTCACACTTTTACTCTCGCCCTCCCGGTCTGACCCTGTGTATGTGGGCCTTGATGTAAACCGTCTATATCGATATTGCTGAGGCATAAGACGCAAGAGAAGTAAGGAGTTCAGCATCATTGTTGTTGTTGTTGTTATTGTTATTGCTGCTGTTGTTACTGTAGAGGAGGGAGAGTAAAAGTACTACTATGTTCCTCCGACACACCTGCAATTCCGAGAAAGATGAAGGAAACGAAAAAAGGAAAAAAGATAGAGTAATACATAAGTATAAAGGAAAAATACTTGAGAATATAAATACAAACGGATAAGGGAATACAACAGAGACGAGTACAGCATGACAATAGCCAACTACACTTTCGCTCATAACAAAAAAATAATAACATCCACACAACATCTCCAAAAGACTGCACTAATCCACACGAAAACATCCAGCCTCATCCACACCCATCTTTTAACAACCTACGATTATCTTCACAGCATATCCACTCTAGTTTATTTTTGTTGCTGCCAGGCAATTTTATTAAGATCTGGAAACACTTGGCTACCTGGAAGAATTAGATACAGTCTTCATTAACCCCTTCAGTACAAGAGATCATCCTAAAATAAACTTGTCTGGAAGTGGCACGATTGGAATACAGGAATACGGAGGCACCAAAGAGTGCATTACCTTCAGTTCTAATTGGTATATGGCCCCAACATCTGATTTTGCCTTGTGACCTTAGACTGATTGTTCTCAGAATCAAAATACTTCTTTCTTGCCTGACCTTCAACACTTCCATCGCTTTTGGTCCAAATTGGGTCAAAACGTTGATTTGACTTTGCCCTCTGACACTGATGTTTGATCCATTGTTTTCAAATTGTTACCTCTTCATCCTTGGCTAACCCTCAGTCCTTCCACCAAGTCTGATCCCAGCCGAGTCAAACTTGTTCAGGTTTAAGGCAGAACATTTGACCTTTCCCTGTGACCTTTACCTTCTACGGACTGCTGTCAAAAGCGAGTCACTGTATGCTTGCTTTACTCCGAGCTCCCTTGCAAAGTTGGATTTAAATTGTATCAAAGCCCTAAGCTGACCTTACCAAGTTGATCTTGACCTTTGACCTTCCCCTGTGACTTAAACCTTCGCCTGACTGAATCCCCTTATCCTTGCCTTACCATAACCCTTTCCGCTGAGTCTAATTTTAATAAGATAAAAATCGCTTACATTGACCTTGCCATGTGACCCTGACCTTTGACTTATCATTCTCAAATAATGGTAGGCTGACTCTTTGACAAACTGTCAACTCTTCTACCAAGTTTAATCAAAATCTGATGAATATTGTTTGGGTTATGTTGTTCACACACTGACACACACAATCCGAACTTTGACCTTGACCTGTGACCCTGACCTCTGCTTGATTGTCCTCAAAATTGAATCCATTCGTTCTTGCCTTGTCCTCAACCCTGTCGCCGTGTTTGGTCTAAATCGGATCTAAAGTGTTGGCATTAGACCTTGCCCTTTGACCTACGAGTATTGTTCTCGAAAATAAGATTAATCCCGTGGCTGACTCTCATCCCCTGCAACAAGTGTGATTATATCGGAAAAAATCTGTTTTTTTCTTCACACACATACACACACACACACACACACACACACACACACACACACACACACACACACACACACCATCATCATCATCATCATCATCATCATCATCATCATCATCATCACAAAAGTACTGTACACCCATCTAATAACAAATAAGTTAGATCAACACCTACACCCTACTACGCCAAAGCTACAAGATACACCTCTGATCACGCCTACACCCACAGTCAGTTACACCCACACGTTCCCCCATCCTCACCTACACACACTCATTTCTCATCTACTCTACTACATCAACATATCCAATCAACCATCTACACCAATGCATCCAACTCATCAAATGATTCAGAACCAGTCTCTCATGCAACCACCTACACTAACACCCATACAAGCACATCAACACTCATTCATACTCCCATCCACCCTCATTCCACTTCCACAGTGAACTTTACAGCACTACCACACTCAAACACACTCATCTACACACAAACAACCACATCCACATCATACCCCCATAAACCATTAAAACAGCACTACCAGAATCATTCACACAACCGATCTGAAACAATCTTAACCTCACCAACACACACACACACACACGCTACAATAATCTCACACACCCTCACTAACCCCACACACTCACACTGCACCTTCAAAGCACTTTTGCATTCAGACTTAAACATCTACACACCCCCACCCATGTCACACACCCTCACCCTCACCCAAATCCATAACTACGCCCAGTCAACACACCCACATGCATGTCTTCACCTACACAACCTTGGCCTCACACTTCATCTCCACAGCACTACTACTACTACTACTACTACACACACACACACACACACACACACACACACACACACACACACACACACACACACACACACACACACTCCAAGCAACAGGCCTCTCTTCCACTGCTAAATCCAAGGCATTTAGGCATTACCGTACTCAAAAACACATCCAACCACTCAGTCACATGTGCTCACACCTACCCCGTCAACAAAGACACACCAACACCTACACGCTTGCTCGCCCTACACACTCACACCCTCGATCATCTCACTTCCTCACCCACACCACACCCGCACACATGTCTACAACCCACTTCCACAGTATTACCACACTCAAACACAAACACCCTAACCCACCCAGCACACCCACACACCACACCATAGCAAAATTCAAAGCACTGTCGACTCAGAGACACTTATCCACACACTTTTATTACCCCCTTCACATCCACACCCTCACTCACTCCACACATCCACACCCTTACCCACCCGACATCCACACAACCCCACAGCACCAAAGCTCCAGGCCAATTCCACATCCAAATACACTCACCCCACATCCTCACGCACCAACACTTACCTCCAGAGCGAACTCGACGGCGCTACCAATGGCCGTGTATCCGTCCCTCTCCCACGTGGTCGGCAGGGCGGCCACAAGGTTCTCTCTGGGTCCTTCTGGCACCAGGGTGAAGGGCAGGTCCAGGCGGGTCCTGTTGGCGAAGGACACCACCGCCATTTTGGTGCCAGCAGGGACCAGATACCGCACGAACCTGAAAAATGAGTTAGAATGATACACAGCACTTTTCGTACTGACTGTACGGTTCTTCTTAAGTGTCAAGGGGGATGGGAAGAAAGATGTATTGACAATACAGACTTTATTGTTCTAGCTAGGTGGTATATTATTATTAATAAACAAGAAGAAGGTGCAATCAGTGACTGTAACACCTGCACCCACCAATCAGTGACTGCAACACCTGCATCCACCAAATGGTTTATAATCCAAACATTTGACTCTATCTTGTGACTTTGATCTCGCACATAGCGCTGTCATTATTACCATACTTCATTCTTATTTAACCCTTATGTTTCGGCCAAATCGAATCAACTCTGTTTGAGTTTTTACATATGTTTGGTGTGGATGGAAAGCTGCTGAAGGTCGTAAAGTGTATTATAGTGATGCCTGAGTAAGGGTAGGTGCATGCCTAAGTAAATACTTTTATATTAGTGATGGAGTGAGACAAGGCTGTGTGATGTACCTATGCATCTTCTTTACATTTATATATATATATATATATATATATATATATATATATATATATATATATATATATATGATAGATAGATAGATAGATAGATAGACAGATATAGATATAGATATAGATATATAGATAGATGGATAGACAGACAGATAGATATAGATATATAGACAGATAGATAAATGGATAGATAGATACTGATAGACAGATAGATAGATAAATGGATAAATAGATAAATAGATATAGATGGATGGAGTTCTGAAAAAAGTTAAAACTCGACCTGTGGAGAAGAGATGAAGATGATAATGAATGGCGAAGAGTAGAGTATCTCAGATACGATGCATGTTGGTGATGTTTTTTTGGTTGCTAATAGGGAAAAACAGCTTTCTAAAAAAAAAGCAGATTCGTGAAAGCTTATGAGCGTCGTGCTCTGAGGCAAATGTAACTAGGAGTAATATAATAGTTGTTGTGACGTGCTGGTGAATGGAGTGAGACTTAAACGGGAGAGGGAGTTTGAGTACCTGGATGCAGAGATAGGAAAGAAAGACAAAGGTGAAAGTGAAATAGAAAGTAATGTGGTACAGTGAAAAGAGTGGCTGGTTCTATGAAGGCCTCGATACTAAACAGAGGTGTGAGTGTGAAGGCTGCAAGAGTATCATAAGAAGGTTTATTATTGCCCAAATTTACGTATGAATGTGTGACTGGTGCTGTATGGGAACAAAAAGTTAAAAGTAAGAGTGATGGAAATGAGATTTTCATGGATATGTTTGGCCTGCATACAGTGGATGGGATAAGGAAATGTGATTTGTGAGAGATGTGGAATAAGCAGGTCTGTTGACAACAGGGCTGATGAAAGTGTGTTTAAGTGATTACGGTCAAAAGGAGAGAATGGATGACAGCAGGATGATGGAAGGGGTATGTTATGTGAGCGAGTTTCAAGGAGGAAGGAAACATGGTAGATCAAGAAAGAGGATGGATGAATATGGTAAACGAGTGAGTAAGAAAACAATGTAAGGAAGCTAATGAGCACAGGGAACCAACAAAGGATCGAGCTGGCTGGTTGAGTTGTATAGCCTACTGTACAGAGGAACACATTATAAGAGTTGGCACCTTTTTTATTTTAACATAATAGTCGTCCTACTGACTATCCGACCGAGAATGTGAAGAAGAGCAACAAAGGAAAATACTAACAACACATATACATGTTGATGGTCAGACTTAAGAAGTAGTGTTAGGATTTCAGTGGCTTAGATGGTAAGCGAATGAGTGACTGGGTCATTTCACCGGGCATGCTACCGAGCTGTTCTCCATTCATAGTAATTCTTCTCTTACTTTGTTCTGTGGACCATACATCACACCATTCGTGGGTGGAAAAAAGAGGTCAGGATGATGATGAATGACAGTAGTAGTAGTAGTAGTAGTAGTAGTAGCAGTGGTAATAATAATAATAACAACAACAACAACAATATGAGAGAGAGTACACAGAAGAAAGAAGACTGAATTATTTCTGACCCACCTGGACTCTCATAATCTGTTTATACTGTACTGTTAACACTGATTGTATTTATGTAACCTACTGTATGTGTAATATGTATGTATGTATGTAACATAACTCCAAACCCTGGCAAATGTTTTCGACGAATCTTTGCACATGCAATCATTTGGGGAACTGACATTCCGAGTTTTGTAAAGACTGATTTTCTCTAAAGGCGTTATTTGTCTGCCGCACCAATGGCAAGGCTAGCACCAGAGCGCATACCAAGCAGAGGTACTTGTTAAATCCATGGTCCGATAAAGAACAGGTAGAGGCAGTCGGTGTTGAAAAGGCATCCCTTCTCGTACATGTCATACGGCAAGCAAGTGATGGCTGACGGCCGGCGGCTCAGCTCAGTCTGGCTCTTGGCATGGTCGAGTGTGGATGCCGCACGTTGTTTAACCCCTGACCTTCATTAAGGCCGGTCCACACCAGGGCTCATGTTACGCGCTCTGTTGTGCGTCATGTTGCCCAACTCGGGTTTTCATGCCGCGGAGGGCCTATGCTGCGCGTTTCTGGCAAACCTGGCCGAGGGGCATTTCATGGTGAGAAAGCGTGCCGCGATGCCCGCAGTAGCTGTCTGGCTTCCCTCTGAAATTACGTCGATACAGCCACTGCTTCCCACCACATCTTTTTTTTTCTTTTCTTTTTCTTTTTGACATAACATAGTGCCACAATGCTCAATATAAACAGTCTCTTGAACTGCTGCGGTGTTGGTATCCATCCTCCTCCTCTCGCAACTCAGGCGTATCTAGCGAGCGCTGGCCACTGTACAAGTGTGGACATTATCGGCCTCAGGAACACAAGTCGGCCAGCATGACGTGCAACAGACAATTCGTCATGACCCTTAGTGTGGACGGGACTTTAATTTTTCCATCGAACTATTAGAATGGGTTTAGGCTGCAGTTACAGGAAATAGCAGCATCTACATACAGACGCTAAAAGCATTTTTTGCTTCCAGTTAAAAACTATTTAATCGATTGATCAATTTAGTGTACAACTGTGGATACAGAAGTAACTAGGTGTACTGTAAATAAAGTAACTTCTAGTATCGTTCGTAAGTCTGGCGGTAAAACTACAACCAACTAAACCAGAACAACAGTAAAATCAGACAATTGAGGGACCATGTAACCTACAAATCATAATTATTTTACAATCCATTTGAATTAAAAAAATGGCCATGAAATAACTTTTTATCACTCATCTTCCAGCTTTCCTTAAATGGAATATTACATAACACTGAAAGACTGATAGACATAGGTTAGATATCAGGAACCACTCTGAGAGCACTTACTTCCACCAAAGCCAATAAAATGTATGATTTACTGCTGTAATTCCTTTTTCCTACCAGACAAATACTTTTACCGGTTCACAATCACTTTATTCTACGGTCTTAGTGTATGATGGTACACAGTCTCACGGAGCGTATACCTACGCCAACGCAAATAAAATTTATTATTAATTCTTACATCCTGTTCCGGATCCATCTCAAAATCTAATCAGCTCTTCCTAGACCAACTGCCCATCTATCCACTAGATTTAAGTGAAATCCGACGGTAACTTCTTGAAATATCTTGTACGCAAACAGACCCAGATGAATTCATGACCTTTCAAATTCGTTGACGGAGGTAATTATATCTGTGCTTATTTAGCGTAAATCTTCGATAACATGTGTAAATAATGAATATTTGATAATGAAAACAATACTAGACAGGATAAAATCGAATATAACAATATTCTAGCAACAAAACTGATATACCGGTATGTTATTCTATTCAGCCATGGAAAATGTTTGGGCCTGAGAGTGTTACATGTAGTCCTATATCAAATACAGTTTCATCAGGTTGCCGTTTTTGTTTTATCGCCACTCCCTGTCCTTCCACTCCCCTACGAGCACAGCGCAAGATCTGCCGTGTTCTTTGCTGGCCCGTGATGCTGTAATACCTACCCCACCACCGCCTGATACAGCTGATCCATCGTGGGCTCCATGGACGCTGACAGATCCAGTAGCAATACAAAGCTCATCCCATCGTGCTCGGTCTCCTTCTCTGACCCACTCACATCCTTCTCCTGCACCCCTTCCGTCACCCCTCCCTTCTCCCTCCTCTCCTGCACCATCACAAACTCAGGCTTCAAGTCTTCTTCTTTATCTTTTCCGGACTCAGCCGCTCGTCTCTTCCTAGGTGGGTTTCTGAAATATATAAATGAATGATGATGTTGATGATGACAGTAATAATAATAGTAATAAAAAAATAATAATAACAATAATAATAACATAGTTATCACAACCATCATCATCATCATCATCTCCACCATTATGATTTTCATTAAAGAGAAAATAGTATGGAATACCGCTACGAAGTTCTCTCTCTCTCTCTCTCTCTCTCTCTCTCTCTCTCTCTCTCTCTCTCTCTCTCTGCAATGAGAGGATGACCAGGAAGAAAAGTAAGAAGCGGAAGCAACGTATATGAAGGAGGGTGGCTTGAACTGACAGTTGGGTGGAGGAATACATAGAAGGAATGATAAATAGATAGACAGACAGATAGACAGGCAGACAGAAAGATAATTGACTGCGTGGGTAAGGCTACAGATAAAGGAGTAGACATATAAACGTAATTTGCTTATAAATACCAGAGCTTACCGAGAAATAGAGTGAAACATGGATTGATCAACACACACACACACACACACACACACACACACACACACACACACACACACACACACACACATACACACAAAATAGGTCAAGGGTAGATTGGTAGATTTAAAGCACACAGACAACCAATAAACAATCAGATTAATGATGAGAGAAGATGTGTTTGTAAACCGAATGTGTTTGAGAGTAATCAGTTCAATTATTTAGCCTTATACAACTTAACACTACAGATTTCGATCATAATTAATAATCTCTCTCTCTTTCTCTCTCTCTCTCTCTCTCTCTCTCTCTTACCCACCTGTCTCCGCTAAAGTCTTCATGCTGCTCAATCACCGCCCACACAGACCGCCCCCCACACAGCAGGTTGTGGGGGGTGGGGGCCAGGGGGTTGTGTGGCGCCCGTACGTTGTCACAGAAGTACTTTACCTGTTGGACAAAGAAAGGGTTACATAGAGTTACACAGTTACATGGATCTGTACACCAAACTGATCTTATGGTCCATACTAGGTGACCTAATCTTTAACCCGTTCAAAAGGCTATTCCCTAATTAGAGAAGTTGAAGAATTACAGTTTAAGAACATGGCAGCCCAGCAGAAGTCTCTTCGCCACCTCCATTTCTTTACGACAATAAAGCGTTCAGGGGAAATTAGTTAAAAGAGTCCCTGCATGACTGAAGTGTCTGAAGGAAAGTTAACAGGAAGGGCAGAATTTTATACTAAAATGAAGCCACATACTCCAAGAAACATATACTAGTCATAAACTTGTATTTTTTTTTTCAGTTTATTCACTTATTGTATATATATATTTCTTAACATACATATTAAAGTATATAATGTTTCTGTATTGCTTAATACAAACTACACATTATTTACATATTGTATATACTATTAATAATAACATACATATTAACGTACGGTAAATAATTGTTCTGTATTGCCCAATGCAAACTACACAATGATGAGGCTTGCATGACACTAACAGTATAAAAAAAGAGGCATGCCTATTTTGTATGTCTGTGTTGGTGCTGTCATTGATTATAATCATGTACTCTTCTTTAGAAAATGAAAGAAAAAAACGGTGATGGTAAATTAATGATAATATTACTGATGCAGATTATAGCAATATTTCTAGGAAGGGCTAACCGTCTTCATCAAATAATATATACATATATATATATATATATATATATATATATATATATATATTTTAAATAATGAATGAAAGGCAGATATGGCTTTGATATCTTTGTAAATGTTGCACAATGGAGTCTAATCCGTAATGCGATACAGTATTTGGGAGGCCGTGACCCCCCAGTGATTCTTGGAGGGGGTCAGACCCTCTCGCAGAAATAAAAACGATCAGAAAAAAGGGAAAGTGGGCTCATGAATTTCAGGAAAACCGACATACTGTACATATCGCAGGATAGGTTATGCAGTTGCCATGTTTTTTCTGGATGCACAAGAAGAATTTGCACATCTACTTTATTATTATTATTTTATTATTATTTTTATTTTTTTTTCTCCCTTTTCTTCTCCCCTTTCTTCCTGTCACATTCAGTCACTCTTCTTTCCACTTCAGGTGGGTCTACATAAGTGACAAATTAAATGTTTACCTGCAACCATGGAAACCGATTTTAAATAATGGGTGGCACCATATAACCAGATAACGGGGTGATGGCCTTGCTAACTGTGCGGAGAGACACAAATGCAGTGCTGGGAACGCTACTAATAAAAAGTAGCGGCGCTCCCATTCCCGTTACTAGCTCGAAAAAGTAGTGGCGTTACTGGTTTCGCTACTTAATACGAAATGTAGCGGCACTCCCGCTCCCGCTACTTTAGATAAGAAAAAGGTACATAAAGGGAAGGTTAAGAAAAATCTGTCATACAGCAATACACCAGATACTGTTTTGATGCTATTAGTATGAGTGGTTATGTTGTGTACCAGTAATATCAGTAAATCTTTGTATTGAAAATAAAATAAAAACATTATATACATGTCGGTGTCATTTAATGAAGCTTAGAGCCCAAGGTACAGGAAAAAACTGTTTACTGTATAATGTAACAAATGTTCTTTTACATTGTTACCTAGTATACCTACTGAAAGTAACATACGTAAATAAAAGGCAAAAAAAAAAAGTGGTCTACCATTGATACATATTAGATTTATTATATTTTCAATTATACCTATTTAAGATATGTACGAAAACGAAAGTAAAAATGAACTGGGGCTTTCTTTTAAAGGCTGTTTATACAATAGCAATGTTTTTTCCATTAAACTGAAAGGAACATACTGTTACGAAATAATAACGTAGTGAGTAAGAATTAGTCTGAAAAAGAGAGTGAGGGAGAGAGCAGGAGTTAGAGACGGGGATAGTTAGTGTGTGTGTGTGTGTGTGTGTGCACCTTTGCGAAGCAAAGTCGCAAGTTGCAAGTTCAATATTCTGGTCAGTACAGGGGTCAGGTTCCATAATAGAAATTGAAGTGCAAAGAAATTTCGAAAAATCACAGTCTGCTGACCACGGCAGAATAAACTGACACTGGCTAGTCTGGCTCGCTCTCCGTCCCCGTGCTGCTCGCCAAGCTGCCAGTTACTTAATTTATATGATCGATAATTAACTAGCAAATTCCTGTCTAATTATTGCACATTACTAATAATAAATTACTTATGTAATGTAGAACAAACATCATTAGTTGACAGAATTGACGAAAATATTATATTTCCTCATTAATAAATACAACCAAACCGTCGGCATATCTGTATGTACTCACCGACTCCGGACCTGTATTCGTCACGTGAGCAGCGAGGAGCGCGGTGACGCGTGAGTGCAGTCAAAAAGTAGCGACGTTCTCAGTTCCGCTACTGTCTAAAAAAAGTAATGGCGTTCCCACCATCGCTATTAAAATAGTAGCGGCGCTATTCCCAGCTTTGCACAAATGCGACATTCATCCAGGAATTAAACCTTCACACTTTTCCCCGCGCCTCGCTGTTGTGGGGTGCTGTCAACCGCAAGGCAACACTGATTCTCTGCACGGGACGACCCTGCTGAGGCGGCTGCTTGCCTGTGTTTGATGGGTCTGCGTCTGACAAATGGGGTTGATCAACAACAACAACCAAATTTGGTCCAAATCATATCAAAACTGTATAAAAGGACCCTCCCCTTTGACCTCAATATTTGACTTGTTCTCAAAATCAAAGTTTCATTCTTGGCTAATCCTCAGTCCTTCCACAAAGTTTAGTTCAAAACAAATCCGACCTGTCTGAGTTATAGGGTTGAACATTTGACATTGTTCTGTGACCTAGACCTCTGCTTGTTTGTTCTTTAAATCGTTACCACTTGTTATTAACTTTAAACCATTTCAAGTTTGTTCTAAATCGGATAAAAATAAGTTTGAGTTGACCTTGCCATGTGACCTATCATTTTAAAGTGCAACAGGTCCTCCCCTCGGCCATCCCATAACCCTTCCACCAAGTTTGGTTCAGATCGGACCAATGCTGAATGAGCTATTTTGCTCATACCCAGACACACACGAGGTGAATTTTAACTTCGCCTTGCGACTTTGACCTTTTTCTGGTGGTTCTTAAAACCGAATCCCGTCGTTCTTGCCTCTTCCTCAAGCCTTCCACCAAGTTCATTTTTTATTAGGATCGGAGCCGTTCATATTGTCTTTTCCATGTGCCCTTTACCTCTGACCTACTGTTGTGCCGGTCTGCCTCTTGGTTGACTTGCATTTCTTCTACCAACTTTTCTTGAAATCGGATCAAAACAATACCCCGCCGTACTTTCAACTTGCGTGGGTGTAATAAGCACCTTTGTCGTCCACGTCAGCTGCGCTGTGCCATGAAGCCGTAATTCGTAATAGAAAATGAGGGGGGGAGGGCTGATGTAAATAACTGGGTGTGGTGAGCAAAGAAATGGGTAGGATGGAATGGAACCCCCCGAGGATTAATGGTCTGAGAATCGTGAAGTTTGATTTCAAAATATCCTTGAGGAATGAAAATGTCGGTGAGAGGGCAATGAAAAGAGAGTAGAGAACAAAGAAATGGGTGCAGTGCACTGGAATCATGATAGAGGATGGCTAGTGTCCATGACAGTGTAAACCACAGTGCAGGGACTCGACACTATGGTATATACAGTGAAAACAGGTGCTGCAGCATTAACGTTGTGAATGCAGCAAGGATTTCTTGCAAGCTTTTCTCCAACAAGATAAGTTCGATCTCCTTTCATATGCTTGGCTTCCTGGCAAGAAAACACCATCGTACTGAGAGGGATTAGTAATTCTTACCCTCCACACGAGAGGTCTCCTTCAGCCCTTTAGAGAGCATAGCCTCACTTAGGTGTTGTATTGTAGGTACTGCCAGCCGATTCTCTTCAAATAAGGAAAACCCTAACCTTATAAAGGTTGAGCTAAAAAATACTAACTTGGAGTGGTAAGAACAAAATTATTTTAAGAATTCCTGGTAGTTAGGTCCATTATTCAGATTATGTTTTTTATTCTCTTTCTATTTTTTGTGGTAAAATTATATGACTATATCCAGCTGAAGGTTAGACTTTTGAGTTTGAAGGAATAGATACAACTATGACTGACTTCTTAGCATATAAGGTGAATGAAGTCGTTTAATAATATCTCTCTGTAGTACATACACCATACATCATTTATTATCTGATCCTTTACTACCCCATCAGAATCATACAGGTCCATGATTAGGCTTCTCATTTAAGATATTCAGGGACGGTATGACCAGCCGCCAGCCTCCGTGACAATATGTGAATAATAAACCCCAACCACACTTCTGCTTTATACCCTTCAAGGCCACATCCATTTGGCGCGTCGTAACCACTAGACCACTGGACATCTAAGTAAGCCGTAGCAAGAATATAGGCGCATTATCGTACTGAGAGGCATAATGGGTTACGTGGGACTATACATTTCATCAGTCACGAAGCCTAGGTTGCAAGGTCCCATGAGCAAGGCGGTGCTGTTGTGTGCGGCGAATGAAACAACTCAATAAAATCGTCTGGCCTAAGAATATAGTCAGAGCGTTATCTGGGAGTAGGAGTTGATAGGGTAAGCTACTTGTGATTACACTCGGACTCTAGAAGATAAGGTCCCATAAGCGAGGAAGTGTTGTTGTGTGTGGCAAATGAAACAGCTGAATAAAATCGTCTGATCTAACGTTATTTAGGTGAAGGGGTTAATGGGTATGAGTACACCTCATCACTCACGGATTCCAGGTAGTAGGGTCCCATGAGCGATGCTGTGGCGGTGTTGTTGTGTGCGGGGTAGAAGTGGCAGTGGTCGTCTGGCAGGCCCGAGTGCGCGGCGTGACACTCACCCCCTAATGCTGTACGCACCCAACCCACGATGTCCAAACTGCAACCCGTGGCTCGTACCTGTGACGGAGAGGAGTAATGAAGTGTTAGTTTTGGTAATCATCATCATCATACTCATCATAATCACTATCATTAGGTCTCCACACAATGGAGGAGATATTATGAATTGTTTCAGTTTCTTTCATTCTTTTTTTTTTTCCAGATGCATTTCAATTTTTTTGTCATTCCTTCGTTTCTTCAACATTTCACTTCAAATTTGACAATTATTCCTTGGGCAAATACAACAAAACACGTTTTTCATTTCATAATTGTGCCTTTTAATAGACTTTCTGAGGTCAAAGGTCAACCCATAATAACCGCACAACTTCTGGGATTCTATGTCCTTCTATGGTCATTAATCATCATGGCAGCCAGCACAGAAGTATGTTAGTGTACTGTAGCTGAGTGGAGGCCACGCTGTTTACCCTTGGGAATGTCGGCAATTATTAAATGTCAGTTTAATCTGTATTATCATCAGTATTATCACCAGTGTAATCATCATCATCACCTTAATCATTATCAGCGTTCAAATCTCACTGTCAAAGTCACCGAAATCATCATTATCATATACAATCATTATCACTGTCGCCAACATCATCAACTTTATGACCTGAAGCTGGGGTGATGGTGAATATTAAAGGAATAATAAATAATAATCCACCCACAGCACCCAGTCGCTAAAAGTTTACAGTAAATTTACCTCAGGAGGCATATAAGGGAAGTGTCTGTATTAGATCCTCTCATTAGTTAGCAAATATCCACACCCTACCAGTTCACACCTATGACATACACACCCTGAGACTCCCCAACACCGCAGATACTACACTGAATTTTGCCTACACTGCTTTCATTGCAGGCTCCTCGTCAGGATTATTTCTTGGCCAGCATGAGGAAGAATTAAATCTGGGTATCACTCTCCTCCAAGAAGAATGGTTGGTCCTTCAGTAGACTTCCCAGAGATTATATGCAGAGAAGGTTCTGCAGGTCGTGGGCGTTGTTACTTGTCACCTCAATTAGTTCGATCCAGTGTTGGGATTCCTGCGCCCCAACACACACACACACACACACACACACACACACACACACACACACACACACACACACACACACACACACCGCTCGCCGGCTCAGTGTTAACGCTCTGCTAAGACGGGAGTTCGAGCCTTGCTCGGGATGCGAAAAGTTTCACAGACGAAGCGGGTGGTCACTGTCCTCCTTGAGCAAGAGGATGGGTGTGTCCGTGTGTGAATGTCAAGGCTTTGCCCTTAGATCGGACTAAATGAGCTCTCAGCTCTCTTCCGGGAGGGTAGAAAGCTGATGATCACGATCCTGACCGACCCGGTGAATTACACACACACACACACACACACACACACACACACACACACACACACACACACACACACACACACACACACAACATACACGCACACTCCCCCCACACACCACCAACACACACAAACATACACACACACACACACACACACACACACACACACACACACCATACACGCACACTCTCCCCCACACACACACGTCACCCACCATTCCGTCGTCGCCCACATAGAAGGGCGGTGTGTGGGCGGCGGCGTGGGCGTGAGGAACGGGGTACTCGTCAAACACGCCCCATCGGTAGTGCGCCCACTCGTGAACCAACACCTTACCTGTTTGGAGGGGTTAAGAGGGTGAAAAATTGTGTGTGTGTGTGTGTGTGTGTGTGTGTGTGTGTGTGTGTGTTTGCTTCATGGTGTACGCGTGGTGTGACTTGTGGTAGTTGGTATGGGTGAGAAAAGGAGAGATAAGAAAGAGGATAAATGTGAGTGGGTGTGTGAGATCGTGTGTGATGTGTGGGTGTAGGTGTGTGAGGGTGTTGGAGGGTGTTGATGTGGGTCTGAGAGTGACAATAGAAACTAAGACTGTGTGTGGGCTGGATGGGGGTGTAGTTGGGAGAGTGGGTATATGAATGAGGGTGTGCGTGTAGGTTGGGGTGAGAGAGTGGTGTATAGTGTAATGTGTGTGTGTGTGTGTGTGTGTGTGTGTGTGTGTATGTGTGTGTGCAGTGATTACTAATACTACTACATACTCAACAGAAAAAAACTAACTAAACAGATACAAAAATTATTCTATGCCATATGCTTGGAAATGTTCACAAATTAACTGGGTTAACTGTACCTCATAGCCTATAACCTATGATGATGGTTTATATATATATATATATACACACACACACCCGGTACATATATTGATTCTGTGCATACTTGAGCCATTATTTCATAAACTAAAACACCAAAAAAGCGTAATTGCCACAAACTTGCATGAATACTTAGCCTTTATGATTTATATATGAAGGTAACAGAGTAAATACTTCTATCCAATGCAAATAATGACTCAGATAATATAGATATGGCAGTTACTTAACACTTGTAAGGATATTAAATGTCGAAAATAAGGAGGCCTGGAGGTGCAGTTTCCCTGGTTACCACAGTGCCATCATGCGTCCAGTGATATATGAGAAAAGGACTGTTCGTGGTAATTCGTCTTAAATACGCAGTACTGTACGAGTTAATGTTCACTGGTTCTCTCTTAATATAAAGGTTATTACAGTATGTTATCCTACCGCTGCCAGATGGCAATTTTTCTCTTGTTTTTTTCCTGTTAGAAAAAATTATCCATAGTTTTTATGATGTATAGACCATGGATAAATTTCATACTCAGCAATAGACAGTCTATAGTACAAAATATCTACAGCAGCGTAACAATGCAGCAATGTTACTATATTATGCAAAATTTTCTCCTATGTACTCGTCTCATACCATCCATATCTATGCGCCCCATCCACCCCTTCTTGGTTCCAGTTAGTTCCATGTACAGTACCTCCTTGAAGAAGTTCATATACCCCATGGTGTGTCATGCATCCTGGATGAGTCACTGCTCTATAACACCGCTACTCACCCGGAGGTCCATACGCCTGTCCCAGCTCATCGTACATGTGTGTGGCGTAGTCTGGGGAGAGGTGCACGTACTCCCCCGGGTCGCCACAGCCCCCCAGCTGCAAGGTGTAGGGGGTGTCGCCGTGCAGGGGGTGGGGCAGGTCCAATAGGATATCCGCGTGTCTCTCTCTCACACCCACGCCGCCGCCCTCGCTCTGGTAAGGGAAGTGGTGGGTTTAAATATCACACTGGTCAGAATCAGACACGGGGTCGTATTCTAGGTGACATAGAGGACTTCGTGAAGACTTCATTACTGTTCCATTTTTCATCTTACACATTAACTTTCTCTTGAATTTTGTTCATAGATTATGTATTTCATATGCGCATCTACAGTATGTAATAACAACAGTTTTATTAGTGACATACGAGAGGATTATTAAGGTGTGATAAGTTAAATTAATCGCTGAAGAAGAAACTTTGTGAAATCCTCGAAGCAACTTTCAATACAACCCCTACTCTGATGCAACTTTGTCCGATCAGATAGGTATAAACACTAGAAGAACACCCTACTTCATTGCATTACGTCCTGGGTACGCCTTCCTCCCTCTGTCACCTACAACATGCTCATCATTGAGAAGCAGCTTCCCAGAACGAGTCCTAATGAATCGGTGTGTTCTATCAACTTTTATCCGAGCTCTATCATCCAATACTATACATGAGAATAGGTCTGATTCTGGTCTCTGTGAAGAGGCCTTTAAAAGACGATATACTATTCTTAAACTGATCTGAGAGTCTGGTGGTGGCAAGAATGAGAAAATGAAGGGCAGTCCTGTTAACGCTGAGAGGACGAAGGGTGAACAAACCCTGAGTTTTTCATGATGACTTCTAGAGCATGTGATGGTGACAGATCTTGAGTCTGGCTCTTTGTTGTCTTGGTTTTATTTTTTCTTGGAGGGAACACTCTTGCGGGCTTCTGGCCCTTGGTTCCTTCTTTCTTGCATTGGAAAAAATATCGTGCCTGACTTCTCTGTATCGTTGCTGACTACACTCTATAATATGTTATGAAGGCTGAGTGCATGTAACAATCAGAGTCGTTCAATATACTCGTACTCGTATGAGGGTCGACGAGAAGGGACTCCTTAGACTTTTGTCTACTCAGTTTCAATAATACTGCCATGAGATTTGTCACAGAGTTAGGCCAGAGATTCCTAGCCATTTTACTCTCGATTATTCTACTTTTCTTTCCAATACATTGTTTTCTTGTTATTACTCTGTTTTTATTTTAAATACCCCACAGGTCTATCATTAATTTTCTTTAAGCACTGCAGCCCAAGGACGTCTTTTAAGTTTCATTCTTGCTTTCTCCAGACGAATGTATTCATCTCAGGACTGTCCTTTCGAATCTCAGAAGTTAGATACAGCTGTCATTTATCCCTTCAGTACCACATAGTTCTCCTAAGCTGAATAAAATCGTCTAGTAGCAGCAAAAATACACTACAAAAAGACATTATCGTATTGAAGTGGTTAAATCACTTTTTCCATCCTTCTGCCATGATGCATGTGACAGAATATACTCCTTTTGTCCTGATGGCGTCAATTTTATCTCATTTCTGTTACCTCTATACCATTTTTTTTTTTCTAGCCTGGGAGAGACTTACAACCCTGAGAGTGACATACAACCCTTTCATTACAAGAGGCCACCTTAACACGAATATAACTTTGGTAATAGGAAGAGTAAAATCAAAAGTACGTGATTGTATTGAAGAGGTTGATAGGGAAAGAACATAATTATAAAAGAGATCGTGTCTAGCCCAGTAACTGCGAAAGGTTTAGAGGCTTTAGTTAAATTAAGAACAACGTCAAGTAGTGAAGGTGCTGATGAAGGCTGTCTCTAACCCGTCCAGTCCGGAATGTGTCTGTAAGCTGGAAACAAATGATCCATGGTAGCAGGAATGTAGAAAATAAAGTGGTCGTGGCGAAGGGGTTGTGCACGTCCATCTGGGAATGTTAAGACAAATTTTTCACAGGATGTCTCAAAAGCGGATGTGCATAGGAGAGTTGGCTACAAATTGTCCTACTTCAATAAGCTTTTCACACACACACACACACACACACACACACACACACACACACACAGCGAATTTCCAACTCCAGTGATGGAGGGAATGATACGGATGATGTGGAGGAATACAAGTTAGGGACGAAACTTTTCTGACCAGTTTCACCTTTGAGTTTCTCCAAAGGCATGACGAAGAAGCTCATATGTGAAACCAGTGAGGAATATCGCTTTGTCTCTAATTTGTTCTTGTCCACATCACCATCTGTAACTGTCGTAAAGTCTCAACAAAAGATGTAGAATTCGTACTCCACAAAAATCAAATTCTCTATGGACTACTAATACCTGTGGCCTGACCTAGCCTGACCTGGTAGTGCGGCTGTGGTGACCATGACGAGGGCACGACGATGGTGACCTGGCTGAAGTGCGCCCTGTGACCCGTGGCCTCGTCCAGCACCTTCGACCCGTCCTGGAACATTCTCTGTGGGGTGGAGTGGCAGGGTGAGGCAGGGTGGTAATGGCATGTGGTATGGGAGTCTCTAGGCCCTTAGCACCCCTTTGTTACCTGATTATTTCTGTATCTGGTACTTTAATATATTCATACAAGCTATTAGGAAAGTCTATGTCGTTAGGAAAGGTAGACAAATTATATTAAAGTGAATTATAAGATTTAACATGCAAAATAAGCAATTCAGGGAGACGTACTAAAAAACATCTTAAGCCAACGTGAGTACGCCCCTAAACATTACTCCCTGCTTCTGAGGTTGTCCGGTTTAAGTACTGTGCAAATAGATTTTGCAAAATAAACAAAGCTAGCAGTGTGACTACACATTTCTTGGAATGGAGAACTTTAGTAGTCCAGTTCAAGAGCTTATTTGACGTGCTGAGCATGTAATATTAAGTGAAAGTCACCTACGGATAAAACAAAATTCACTGTGCAATTTCCTGATTAAAGACAGAAAAATTAAGTGCCACCAAGTATTCAGGAGCAAAGAAATACGCACTGTATAAACCACACACACCGCAACTCAGCCAGTAGACAGGGCGTGTGTGCTGGGCATTCCCCAGGCCCTGTCTTCCCCCTTACCTTACTCAAGACAACCACCACCAACCGGGCTAACAGCAAGGCCCGGTCTCCTCGAATGAGGAGAGAATCAACAACAACAACAACAGCATTTACAAAATCCGCCCATGAGAGCGCGACTGAGTATTGCTTTGGGTCCTGTGTGTGTGTGTGTGTGTGTGTGTGTGTGTGTGTGTGACACTATAACTCAGAGTTTTCATTCGATGAGGGCCAACTTGGTGGAAGGGTTAGGCAAGAATTATCGGTCAAAGGTCAAGGTCACAAAGGAAGGTCAAACATGAAGGAAACAATCGGTCAAGGTCACAGAGAAAGGTCAGATATGTAGGGCGAGAGTGTTGCACCCGCTGAGTACTCCTTATTTTTATTCTATGTTCTTACGTGATTTAGGCTTACAGGAACACCGTTGCATCCAAGAGCGTCTTGTACACAGGGGAACAGCTTGCAACCAATAACTAGAAACGAGGCACAGGGCTCGGTCCAAGGTTCAGACACTGTTAGTACACCAGCACTAACCCTATGCCTCGTGTCACTCCGTCGACCACACATTTCGAGCAAGTGTGTCTGCACGCTAAGGTAGCTTCTGTTGCGGTGACACCTTACACACCTTGGCCACCACAAAGGCTCTGTACGCAAACAATTTTCTCGTATACCTAGGTGGTTCCTGAGGAAGAACTTCTACTCTGAGACCCCTTAAACAAGCACACCACTTTATGACGGACAAGCTTTCTCTTAGTTATCCCAGATCTAATCCCAGTCCGGTCTGGTATCCTTTATTACCATACATTTGGTAAAGTAATACTCATGACAGCTTTGTTCTTTTCACCAATGGAACCTTTGCTGATTTATTTAGGGTGTCGCAATTTTCTCTTGGTTAATGTTGTACCCTTTCCACATTTAAGACGTCGATAGTTTTAACGCCCCATAAAGTGTTGCAAGCATCCTACTTCTTGTTGATGTTAGACACACAATGAAGGTCGATTGAAGGACTAATTATGTTGCTACGTCTTCCCTCCTTCGCAAAGCTACCCCCATTTCTAGTCAACCTCCTGTCCACAGGTACTATTAGGCCTACCTGACTTTCCTCAGCAGTTATTTCAGAGATGAAACATCACAATCGTTGATTTCAAATCACTGAGACATTTCACCAAGTTTCTGACTAACGGCTTTTGTTTAAAAGTTATATGGCACGACTCCCCAGTATTTTAAGGACATTCATGGAACACCGATATTTATTAGATCTGGTCACCCCTACATCCATCATTACTGGGTGGAGTCAGGAATGATAGATACCTAAAAGTTGGACATGTTCTGTCTACGTGAAGTGCTTCAGAAATTATGGCAAAAAATAAAAGGGGGGGGGGCGCCTGTCTACCCGTTCACGAATTATTGTTTAAGTGTACGGCTTGTATTTCTTTGCGTCTAATAGATTTCATGCATGTTAAATAAAACTCCCGCACAATACCACCCAGATCATGATCAGAGAAACTTTTCTGCCCGTTTTAGTGGGTTGTGTGTGTGTGTGTGTGTTGATTCGTCCACCTTCCGAAGAAGAGTGGACACGGGCAGATGATGGAAGCCCGTCAGAGAAGTGGCGTTCAGATGATGAAGCATTCTGGGAGGAACTGGCTTGAGCCAGTTAGCCTACAGTGACGGAGGATTCTAGAAACGATGTAATTTACAGCAGCCACATCTTGGGGGTGAGTCTGGCAGGTGATGAGGAGGCAGTCTGCATGCAGGTGGTCGAAGTCAGAGGGCGTATGGAGATCGTAGAGGGCCTCGACGACATCGGCGAAGTTATCCTATAAGTACCGGGACTGCTGCTCATGAACTTGGTCCATGGTAAGGGACTGGAGGAATTCGCGAGTCCCGGTACTTAGAGGCGGGAGAGCGGCCGTCACATGTTGCCGATGATCTGAAGGGGAAGAGGGAGAGGGTGGAAGACTTAGCTGCTCAGTCTCCATCTCTTCTGCAGGAAGCAGCCTTGGTTTCTTCCCCTTCTTCTTCTTTTTCTTGGGTGGTGGAGGGGGCGAGGGAGAGGCACGAGCCTCCACGATGGCCTGGAGGTCTCCTGCTGGTGCCCCGTCAGTAGAGAGATCGGCGGCTCCAACAACAGCAGCTGTTGGTGGTGAAGGAGAGGTGCTGTCGCCATCGTCATTGTGGATGGAGGGGACGGGAGAGGCGGCCCTCCTCTCAGCTGCTGACGGCGAGCGGCTGTTGCTGAGGTTTGAGGCGTCCATGGGCGGGGCAGAGGTCGTGGTAGTGGAGGAGGCACTCGCTCTGTTTAAAGGAGCGTCGAGCTGCAGCCTTCTTCGCGGTGTTGTGCGAGGTTGGGGAGGCTGCAGCTTGGTGGAAAGACGCTCCTGACGAAGGGCTGGCCGAGCATCACGAGTGAAGATCTGAGGGATGATAAGGCGCGGCAGCCCGTTCTTCTCAAAGATCTGGGGGAGTTGAACGAGCAGCGCCGCCTTATCATCGCCACAGAACGCCTTCGCCCTCGCGATGCACATAGTCACGATCGTTTCCACATCTCCTGAACATCAAGGATCCTCCGGCCGGATTCCTCGGGCCGAGGGGCGCCGCCGTGAATGGGCAATGCCCTTCACAGCAGCACCTCCCGGTCCGGTGACGCCCTTAGCCTCGGGACCCTTCGGTGTCTGGATGATGTGGAAGACGACCTTCTCGCCCTGGCCTAACGAGAGCGAGGGGAACCGTGAAGAGGGCGCAGCGATCCCGGAGCGGTGCACAAATACATCGGCACCAGTGTCCTGGCGCCGAATGAACCCGTACCCCGCCCTCACGCTGTACCACTTCACGGTCCCTTTGATGGACTGCACTCCTCCTTCAGGCTCAGTACTGCTGTCGTTAGCCCCCCTCAACGGGTCGTAGGCTGGAGCAGTAGTAGAAGAGGCCATGGTGAGGAGAGGAGGAGATGTTGCTGCCACCGCTGCTGGACCAGGAATTGTCAAACTTCATTTCATGAAATGTGCAAGATGGGCACTCAGTTCGTGGCTTGCACAATTGTACAAACAGGGCGACATATATGTTGAGACAACTATATTACTAACTTTGAATGTTTTCCATTCATTCCTCTTTACAACAAGAGATATTCCCTGAGTAATATCGTCTGGCAGCACCAAAACTGTAATCAATACGATATCATAATGAAATCATTGCACATTCGTCTTTATAACATTTAAACAGTGGTTATTATAAGATTAACCCTAAAGGTGAATATTAGTAATCTCACACACTGCTAAAGTAATCCTCCACATCGTTTGACACCACCATTTCACAGTAGCCATGATCTCTTTCACTATGATGATGTTTATTATTATATTATTACATCTTTCAGAGTTTGTTTTTCCTCCTAATCTTGAAGACTTGTTTAATTTAAGTAGTTAGATAGTGTTCATTTACGTTTTTACGATGTAGCTCTCCAAAGTCGAACAACATCGATAAAAAGTAGAAGAAAAAAAAAGGTCATCAGATAGATTTTTATTATTCCATCTTTTTTGTGGCAGCTCTGTCTTAGCGATATTCTTTCTGCATCTTAAAAAAAGTGACACACGGGTCTGATCGGTCATAGCCATCACGAAAAGTCGTCAGCAGCCATGACAAAGCTACCGCCAAGATCAAGCTGCCTGGGAAAAGTTTGCCGCTAATATGAGATGGACCCTCATTCTGATTAATGGTAGATTTTAAATACCCGAATACATATACTGCACACACACACACACACACACACACACACACACACACACACACACACACACACACACTGTACATGTATCTATCTATCTAATTATCTGTGTGTGTGTGTGTGTGTGTGTGTGTGTGTGTGTGTGTGTGTGTGTGTGTGTGTGTGTGTGTGTGTGTGTGTGTGTGTGTGTGTAAGCTTGCTGAATCATCGTAGTGGTGTTGAGGCAAACTACACTGGATGGGTGGATGGGGGGAATGGGTCGATGTTGAAAATGCGGTGAGTAGGTCAATTCTGAGGGGGGAGGGAGTCCAAGGGGAAATAGGTCTGAGGGAAAAGTAGGTCCGGTGAGGGAATATGTCCTTGGTGGAAATAGATCTACTGGGGGAAATAGGCAAATATGAAAAATTTGGTCCAGGGATGAAGATTAGTTCACGGTGAGAATAGGTCCATGTGGGAGGCAGGTCCATGGAAACAGACCACTGTGGGAAATAGGTCCATGAGAAGACTGGCCCATGTGAGAAAAGAGGTATATGGGGAAATAGGTCCATGAGGAAAACGTAGTACATGGAGGAAATAGGTACATAAGTAGGAAATTAGCCTATGAAGAAAAAATGTGTCCATGGGAGAAGGTAAGTCTGTAGGTGAAACAGGTCCACGAGGGGAAAATACATGCTAGTCCACAGGGAAAATGTCCATAGGTGATTATTGGCCCTGGAGGAAAATTGGTCCACGTAGGAACCGGTCCACGAGGAGGGGAGGGGATATGTGGGTAGGAGCTGACCCCTCGGAGATATTGCCAGTGACAGACTTGCGTTGCTATACCCGATTTACTTTAACTTGACCTAAAACTGCCCTCACTTCATCCTGAATGCTGAGTTTTAGCGGATGATTAACGGTTGGATATGATGCTGCTCACGAAGAAGTATTATGAAAAGGATGGAGAGCCATAGCTTTGTCTTCCATTTAGCCACGTGAAACAAATAGCAAAAGGACAAAAACCTGGGCCAAGTAAAGGTGAAAGAACTATAGAAGGCTGTACGTATACAGGGCGTCTCAGAAATTGATATACTAACTTTAGATGATTCCTGGGGCCCTCCAAGGATATACATATTGTATAAACCTACGTCCATCTCTCGAGGAGTGCAGGGTACTCAAATTCAAATTACGATAATGGAAAATTTTAACCATTTCCTCCCAGTGTTGTCCACATCTTTACCTCCCATCGCCTTTTTTGTACTGAAAATAATTTAACATTAACCCTCAAATATGTTGCGACAGCTGTCAAAAAATCAGTTGATGAAAAGTATATACGTGGGTATGTTGTCACACCTGGTGGATTTAAATAAACTCTACTCCATAACCGCTGCGAATCGGACATTTGTTTATAGAATATTTATAACTTAGAATGACCTCAGGAATAACCTCCTGAACTTAGTACATCAACTCCTACGACACTGTGTAACCAACATGTGTCCTGTCCCAAAGCATACATGCTTACATGCCAAATGTGTACATTTAGTGTGGTGTTCTGAATGAATCCTCGCGTGTACACAAGACGAGGTAGACCTCAGCAGCAATGAAGACGAAAAAGATACCAGCATTACACAACCCCACTGCTGCTTCATGGGATTTTCACCACGACACACATTCTCCGAAACGCTCACCAGCAGTGCATCCTGTTGGCACAAGCGCCTCAGTCTAGTTTCGGAAGTATGATGGCGCCTGGTGGTCGTGTGGTTGAATGCGCCTGTCGGAATGAAGGTTACGTAGTGTGCATGTGTGTTTGAATCTCGAGGAGGCAGGTGGAGGTTCTTCGATCATGTAATATCCTCAGTGTTCTCAAGTGGACTTTAGAGAAAACGAGTTCTGCTCGGCCTTGGCTAGGAGTGGTATAATTTGTTCTTCACATTCACGATGATGATGATGATGATGATGATGATGATGGTAGTTATTATTATTATTATTATTATCATTATTATTATTATTATTACTATTATTAATTTGATATTATTATTACTAGTACTATGATGATGATGATAAACAGGGATATTTGGGAATATGCATGAGTCACCAACGCGCTAAATCCATTGGGTCTATGATACATATACTACCCCAGTGTTCCCTGCAGGACTGAGAGTTCCCCTTTCTTGTAACAAGTAAAATTGCCAGACGGTAGCGGCAAGAATAAAGATGCCGTCACTGTATCCAAAGGCTTAAGTTTTTTTTTTTTTTTACCTTTTTATTAGATTAAGTCTATGGAGTCAAATATAATAGTCTGATGGTACTAAGAATAAACTATAACATAATTTATATAATAGGAGTTAATGGAGGCAGTTCGTGTCTCTTCCCCGATTTATTTAAAAAAGAAAAATCTTAACCCCTTCACAGTCATGATTCCTTTAACTTCTTTCCACCTACAAGCAGACGAATTTACACAGCTTAAGGCAGACATTTCGAACTTCAGGAGTAAGACAGAGCATCAATCACCTCCTTCACCACCACGGGGTTGTCTTAAACGAAATTAAATCGTTTTGACTCTACAGGAAGCAAGAATAACATACAGACCAACGGCATTGTACTGAAGGGGTTAACAGTTCACTACGACAAATCTTCCCTTACTTAAATGAATTCCTCTGACGGTATCAATAGTATAATGTTAAAAAAAAAAGTGTATTCATCGATATATTGGCAAGTGTATCGCCTCCATTTATAACAGTCTTTCCTTAACCCTTTGAATCCGATGATGTCTATCCATGTCATCGTTGCTACTTACATTCCGTTTTTTTCGCTAGAGATGAGTTTCGAACTGAACGGGTTATAAACAGCAAAAAAAAAAAAAAAGAAGAAGAAGAAGAAGAAGAAAAGAAAATACTCCACTACTAAATATCCTCCTTACGCTGAGTAAAATCGTCTGGAGATAGAATAAATTAGAAAATACGTCGTGTGATTCGAAGGGTTGACGTAATAAAATAGTCGAGTGAACTTTAAATTCGTCTTCTGACATAGGGGGTTATGGGACCTTGTTTCCTCCCAGGCTGAGCGAAAGTAGTCAATATAAATGAAAGGATATCAGGAGAGCTGTTGGAGGGTGTTCGTAACCCTTTCACTACGAGAGATGTTCCCCAGGTGCTGTTCCTCCATCACTTCCTCTGACTCCCTTGTGGCTGACATTAAAATGTCTTCAGTTGCTGTATTTTTGCCATCACTGGTCTCAATACTAACAAGGCATATGGGCCTGGTGGGGGTCCCTTCTGCTGTCCTCAAGAACTGTGCATACACCCTGCCTAAGTAAACTCTTTCGCATTTGTCTATCAATTTGTGCCTTTCCTTCTTGCAAGAAGTTTGCCCTCATTCAGCCTGTCCCAAAGAAGGGTAACATTTCCCATCCCTCTAACTGTCCCAAGTGCTTTAACATCCTGTGCTTCAAAAGTTTTTGAGTCTATTCTTAACAAGAATGTTTTAATGCATCCCTCATATCACAACCTCCTTTCTGATCTTCAGTATGGGTTACCTCAGGGACGCTCCGCTGACGATCTTTTCACCTGGTCATCCTCCTTTCGGGACTTTGGCGAAAGCTGTGCCATTGCACTTTACATCTCAAAGGCTTTCGACCGAGTCTGGCATAAATCTTAAATATCCAAACTGCCCTCTTACTGTTTCTATCCTTCTATCTGTGCTTGCATCCCTAGCTTCTTTTCTGGTCGTTCTATAGCTGCCGTTGTAGACAGCCACCGTTCTTCTCCTAGATCTATCAATAGTGATGGTCCTCAGGGCTCTGTTCTATCACTAACTCTCCTCCTTCTATTCATCAGTGACCCTATAAGCTGTGCATCTAACTCTATTCACTCATACACTGATGACTCCACGCTTCACCTTTCCATTCGGCTCTCGCAACGTCCATCTCAGCAGGTACTTCAACAAACACGGGATGAGGCTATGGCACACCTAATGTCTGACTTGGCTGATATCTCTGATTGGGGTAAAAGAACTATTGTTTTTAATATATCAAAAACTCATTTCTTACATCTATCAACCCGACAAAATCTTCCGCAGGAATATCCTCTAGTTTTTAACAATATGCAACTCGATCATGCATCAACTTTAAACATAACTGGGGTTTCATTTTCTAAGGATTTATGTTGATCACACCTTATTACCTCTCTTGTAAAATCTGCTTCCAAACGATTATATGTGCTAAGTCGACTCCGTGCTTTCTTTACCCCTACACAGTTGTTGACTTTATACACAGATTTTACTCGTCCCTGTGTAGAGTACAACTCTCATGTGTGGGGAGGCTCCCCATATACAGGTCTTCTCAACAAGGTGGAGTCAAAAGCTTTTCGTCTCATTAACTCTCCTCCTCTGACTGGCTCTCTTCAAGCTCTGCCTCTTCGCCGTACTGTTACATCTTAATCTCATTTCTATCGCTACTTCAATGGTCACTGTTCCTCTGAACTGTCCCTCCACCACTACGGCGGGTTCGTAGCATCTGTCTAGCAACAAACTCTCATCCCTTTTCTGTCCAACTCTCTAATGCAAGAGCTAACTGTTACTCCCAGTCCTTCATGTATACAGCAGGTCAACTCTGGAAATGTCTTCCTCTGTCTGTATTTCCTACTGCCTATGATCAGTCTTTCAAACGCAGTGTGTCCAGGCATCTCGAAATGAATGGACCTTGAGTTTGGTTCTGTTATTTTGTGTTTGTCTTTCTTGGGAGAAACAATTTGCGGGCTCCTGGCCTTTGGTTCCTTCTTCCTTGCATAAAAAAAGATATGGACAGGGAATCCCAAACACTTTGATCGTAATAACAGGATTTACCTGCCCATTCATACCCCTGAAGCTGCCTTGTGAATAAGCACACTCATGCCACATCTACCGAAACGCGCCAGTCATCATAACGGATATCAGTGCTGCTGGTATTTGTACATTTGACTTTGGCATTTTTTACGATACTTCTTAATTCCTAAAATCCGATGACATCATATTATAACATATTTTGGCTACTATTCATTTTTTTTTTTTCAGCTTGAGGAATGTCTTCCGTAGTAAAGTGGTTAAGAATAGGGAAGGATGCATCTAACTCCTTCATCTCGAGATTCCCCAACACTCACATCATTAGAACTTACTACAGTCAGTCCCACAAAAATATCTATCTATCTATTGCCAGACGCCTCAATCTCGTTTGGGGTGGCCACAAACAAATCGCCTCCACGTCGCCCTGTCCCCTGCCATTTCACTGCCCTCCTCCCAGCTCACACCCCCCTCTCTCATATACCTCTCCACCCCATCCCTCCATCTCATCCTCGGCCTCCCCCTCCCTCTTCCCCCCTCCACCTCACTCACATACACTCTCTTCGTCAGTCCCTCACCCTACATCCTCTCCACAAAAATATGCCATCGAAAATACTGATGATCCATGAACACTATAATGTGTATTTTCTATGGTTATTGTTGTGCTATGAAGAGTATCAAAACTACAGCTTTTGTATTTCCTATGCCTACTGTATCATGTATTCCATCCAAAGTCCACGGGTCGGTCATTTCTACTGACTGAAAGCGTCAGAGCAATTGATGCAAGTTATAATCTTCCAGAATCACACATTCCCTGTTTCAAATGGAATTAATTTTGTTCCCACTAATTAATTCCATGTAATTCAGTGGCTCTTAAACTTCTTAGGCCATGATACCCTCAGGCTCAGCTCCATGTCAGCTTGATACCCCCTCTCTAATACTCATTTCATAGTTACCATACACGATTTTTTTTTTTTCCCAGGTTGGTTTTCTGGATACCCCCAAGAACCCATTTCGATAACCCCTGTGGTTATCGAGAACACCTGATATAAATGAACAGTAAAACGCTTGGAGTCTAGGAGATAATACGTTCTGGGATTGCAGTGAAACGTGGTCGTTACACTTGAATTTATCATGTCATATTTTTCCTGACAGCTAAGATCAAAACCAAGAAGATTCATTCGGTATTTCAGCCTTCAGAGCAGCCTCGCAAATGACGATATGAGTTCAGTTATTCCAAGTGGAAATTAATGCGGTTTAAAAGGACTACCGAATTAGACAACCAAATTCATGTTCTCTTGGCAAAGTATAGTGTTGTTACCGTGTATGAAACGATTTCTAATTAAAGTAAAATCTTCATGTTATTCTTTAAGCATATAAACAATAATTAACGTATAACACAGTGCACGTGTATGAATGCTTCTTACCTTTATATTGTCAATTATCCGGGTGTCTTCCGGTACCTCCTCCCTGATGACCACAACTACACCTTCATAGCCATTATCTTGAAGCACAGGGTCCCCTCTTGCCAAGCCCAGTGTCAAACCGAAGGTCAGAACGCCTGCAAATATGGCTGCCACTCCCATAATTTTCAGATTTTGCAACACCGTTCTCACGTTTTTGACATTGCGTGGCTGACGTAACACTTCAACATGTTATATTTATCTCATCTTCCAATAACACTGATCCAGTGAATTCCTCAATAATTCCTCTTCATGCAGATTAGTTTATGCTACTTCACTTACACAGCGACCTTGCCACCACGCCCCAAATTGAATTCACTGAGATAATTAGGACAACTCACTAATTTTGCTCATACAAGCCAGATCTCTCTCAGTAGCTCACCAAGGCTCGCCCACACCACAGACAACAAGACAACTGAGCCTCATCCTACGCACACCTACGGCCGCTAGAAATGCCCCTTGCGTCATCAGTCAGGAAATATATAAAAAGTTTTAATTACTGGCCCACATCAAGTTTGGTTGTTAGAGAGGAGTGGTGTTATAAGGTGGTGTATTGAAAAATTGGGATATTATTTAAAAGGGTGACTGGGGAGTTGGGAGCTACTGAAGGTGGCTTGGTGTTGAGATAAACTATATACTTGATATGTCGTCCTCCAGCGTTGTACTATCATAAAGGATTTCCTCTCCCAGATTTCTCTCTCTCTCTCCTCCCCCCTTTTTCTCTCCCTCCTTGCCTCCCACCTTCTGTCTCTCTCCTTGCCTCCATCCTTCTCTCTCCCACCCATCCTCTCTCTCTCTCTCTCTCTCTCTCTCAAGAGCAACGGTAATCTCTTCTCTCCAATGATGCCTCTTACGCTTAATTGCTACTGTCAGACGAATTTATTCAGCGTGGGAGAGACTTTAAATCGAACGCGCTGTAGCTGAATAAAATTTTGTGACAGTGGCAACGAATAAGAAAAATGTATTGAAAAGATTAATGGTCAGTCCTGTATTAAGCTACTTTTTTTTTTCTTTTTTTTTGTCATTTTAGGTCGTCCTTTCTACCTTCAGACGGTTTTACTCAGGAGGTGTCAGATATTGCCTTCATATATCCCATTCTCCATAGTAATGTAAAATCGTCTGATAGGAGGGAGAACAAACTACAGGGAGATAAATATATTGCGCTCTTCTTTCACTCCGCTGGGAGATTTATAGTGTGTTGTGGGGACGATTCAGAGTGCGTTGGCTATGTTTACCCTGCTTCATTTACTCATTTCCTGCTCCTGATGGCACGCCCACTCCCACACCAGCTGACTGTGCCGTCCCCACAACACACAAGACACGGCCAGCTAAGTTTCTAGTGGAGTGCTATGTACAGCCCACCCTGGAAAAAAAAAAAAAAAAAAAACTTTAATCTTGACCCTCTGATTTGATCTTTGACCGAGATGAACCAAAATAGAGTAACTTCTTCCCAGCTCCACACACAACGCATGTGCTAAATTTGATCCAGAATCGAACTAACACCCAAAAGAATTTTCTTTTTTTAACGTCCATATATACTAGACACGTCCAGCCTATCAAAGAAGTACTGCTCATGAGCGGTGCGATGATATCCTAAATGATCTGTATAGCTCGGGATGTTCTGATGAGAATTAATCCATCATCTGGACGTGCGTATGATACCAGGACTGACTATGAAATGTCAACCAAGTGATGTACATGTGTGTGTGTGTGTGTGTGTGTGTGCTGATTTACTCCACATTGAACCTAACTCGATCGCCACGTTTTTTTTATGATAAAGGACTTGAAAAAAAAAAGAAAATGTAAAACACGAAGAGATACAGGACCTGATTTTGAGACGAGAAACAAACCACACCAGCCTCTTAAGTGGATGGTGTCTTTTTCTGATTCTACTCTCACCGCATCCACACGATTTTATTCGGACTAGGACAGGTCTCATGTACCGAAAGGGTAAGGGACATTATGCACTAATTCTTTACGCACGATGATGTTTTTTCCTATATCGTTATTGCTGTCGTCACACGATTTTACCCAGTGAAGGGGAGACCTCTTGTAGCGATGGTGTTGACTCCTGCAGCCTGAGTGCGTTATTCCTGTTGCAAGTTGGATATGCTTACCATTACACCCCCAGTTCCTCAATCCATCCATCCAATATATTACCATCTTATATATTTATTTACCCAGTTCCTCAGGTTGAAGTCGGATATACGGTATTCAAAGCTCTTCATCTGTGGCATTTTTTTTTTTTATCTGACGGAACCAGGCCACTCCTGCTGCTTGAATTCTAAATAGCATGTATGCATGAAATTCGATGGGTCGTGCTTATGAAGTAGGAATGAGTCTCCTTTGTTACTAGTCAAATCAACCCTCCAGAATGACTACACCTGGCCATCAACTGAGGTTAAAGGGTTAGGGATCTTTTCGGATCAGAGTGAACACGCTACAGTACAGGTGGTGTTAGAGAGAGAAGTCATACAACCCAGCGTCTCAAAACTCTTCGTTGTGTACCAAAACTTAGAGCCAGTGGAGTCGATAGGTTCTTTGTTAAGTGTACAGTGAGACCAAAAACATACCCTAGTATCTCGCCACTTCCATATCTCGTGTTACTGTGTTGGTTAATATTTCAAAGGTGAGAGAGGCTTGGTAAGTTTCACTGCCCCTTGATCACTGGTGCTCAATCTGGAGGCACGAAAAACCAGAAGAAAAATAGGAATGGTTTGGACATATTTGTGTATGTGTGTGTGTGTGTGTGTGTGTGTGACGATCCTTTGAATACTGTTTTCTGTTTTCTTTCTCCAGTCTTGGAAAGTCTCTCTCGAGCGAGCGAGCGAGCGAGCGAGCGATTTTTTCTTACTCGTGCGATAATTTTCTTCGATGAGCTCTTCCCTCTCTCGTTTGGCGAACTCCCTGCGGCCTCTCTGGTGTGGCTGAACTTTAAGACACAGCTCGCAAACAGCCTTATATCGATGGACTGATCTCATCTTTGTTACTGAAAATTTGAACATTAAAACATGATTTCCATTCCTAAGTACTACACAAGCTTGCTATCCCGTACCAGTCCCCCACCACGTCTCCCTGTGATATGTTCCTGCTTCTCGTACTCATATTTTTGTTTCATGTGAGGTATGCTAAATTATATGAACCAGATAATAACGAGAGCTAATTCTATTAACTGGCAAGAATGCTACTCTTTCTCGTTTTTCATTACAAGAAGAAAATGTGGCAATCAAAAATGGATTACGAAAAGGTATATTCTATTTCTGACGAATGTTTATGACTGGTGTTTAATTTATGACCATTTGCTATAATTAAAATGTGATTGTATTCATGTCCATTAGCACGCAATTATGTTTAATATGACATTGTGACAGTATTTATGACTGTGGTGATGCTTATGGCCATGTGGTAGTGTACAACCATGTGATTTTTAAGTCAGTCATCATGTGGTAGTGTTTATGACCAGGACAATGTGATGCTTCTTGCGATCCTGTGGTTACGACCATGGTATGGTGTTGTTGACCATGTGATAGCTTTTATGACCATGGCAATGTGGTGGTGCGTACAACCACGTGTGGTGTTTTGACCACACTTTGGTGTTTATGGCCATATATATTTTTCCCAAGTAACCATGACCATGTGCTGATGTTTGCGATTAAGACCAAAAGGTGGTGTTTATGACCATGTGATGGTAATAATGACCATTTGGCTGAGTTTTACAATATCTAATGTAGGGATATTCCTTATCATGTGAAGGTTTTTATAATCAGATATGTTTGGAGACAGGTAGGCTACCTGTCTGAGGTATCATTTCCGTGTTGGGAAACAGACGTAACGTTGTGGGGATCTGCAGAGGATCCTATACAGCAAGTGGCCTTGCATTCAAGATCAGCACCAAAGAATCAGAAGAAAGAATAACCTTAAAATTTTTCCAGTACCGATGTTTCTTTCCGCTGTACGTCTTGTTTTACTTAAACACGTTACCTAAGCCTTTTGCATATCTTACGAAGAAGATTTTAGTCACACGATGGAATAAAGAAGATGGGGGGATCAAGATGTAGGCCTACTGCAAAATACGACGCTTCATGGAGAAAGTAGACAAACATGCCCTAAGTGTGATGTGCATGGAGCAGAACAGCAGGCGGAGGTTTTCCCTGAATGTGCTGAAAAATGACTCACGTCCTCTCAGTAACTCCTTCCTTCACTCCCGTCTTTCTTTTCGAAGCGAATGTTTAGTTTTAACCTCTGTGCCCACTCGGATATTTTGTTCAGGCTACTGCAAACAAACCTATGCACGTGCGGGAAACCTTTGTCCTCTAAACTGCAAACGGTTAGGTGCGCAGTACCTTATAGCTCAGCAGTTCAATGGGGTTTCTTAAGCTAAATAAAATCGTCTATTGGCAGCGAGATTGAAATAGAAAGGAAGTCATCCTGTTGCTATGGCACTATTTTCGACAGCTGCCGAAAAATGGATTGCTGTTTATTGGCCTCTTCATCGCCAGAGCTGTCCCCAGAGTTGAAAGCAATCGTCGAGTAGAAGCACGAATTAAATTGAAGAAATACGTCATATCGGAAGAATTATTGTAGATTATTCCAAATCCCTTCTGTACGGGGTTGGACCTACATTAAATGCAATCGTCTCCTGGTAGAATGAATGATTCTGAGGCGTCATCTGCACTGTACAATGGTTCGAACTCCAAGAAGTGACTAGTTTCTCTCTCTCTCTCTCTCTCTCTCTCTCTCTCTCTCTCTCTCTTAAACAATAAAGAAAAAATAAACCGGGAGCCTGCAATACGTGCTCCTTCACAGGAATGATGAACAAATAAAGGAGCCAGATTTAATTTATTTCGAGCTGCTTGGACATTGTTAAAAGACTGGAGGTAGTAGACTGGAAAAAACTGGCTGTGACAGTTCGAGAGTTGACCGGTTGCATGTAAAAGACTGCAAGTACCAGTTGTTTCTTTCAATAGAGTTGGTCTGCATCAGTCCAAACGAAGTGTGCTGCAGGAATGGACCTTTTCCTCGGAGTACCCAAAAAAAAAAAAAAGTAAAAAAAAAAAAAAAGAAAAAAGAAATCCTTCTCCATGATGGCAAAGTGTGAATAAAGAAGAGATATCTGGAGGGAGTTGTTCATGATAGGTCGAAGCGGTGTCCCTGCTTGTGTGTGCCAGTCTGTGTGCCATCAGCCTGAACTGACACGATGGAACATATCCACGTATCATGACGCATTACAGCACTCACTCTATATGTCTGTTAAGGTTTGGGTCTCGAGACCTGGACTTTGGCCACACGGAAGTATATACGCAAACACAACCACTAAGCCACCGTGACTTAATAGGTCATTCGATATGTACAGCTGCGGACATAAAACCTGATCCACCACCAAACTATAAAGAGAGACAGTGAAGAGCGACTTTCAAATCGACTTTGTATTATGTAAGCTCCATAATCGGTATAATTGTACTACCATCGGCTCCCCAGACTTAAAATTCTAGGTGTTGCATGCTTTACCAGCTGAAACACCCCTTCCCCCTCCCAGCACACCTGGCTACGCTCTTGACAAGCACGTACACCCTTCACCCACGATTCGTTAGCTGAAATGCGTAGCGGCAGGTGTCTCAGTGGGGCCTGTTAACGAGACTCGCAGGGCTGAACACTTGGTGTGTGTGTGTGTGTGTGTGTGTGTGTGTGTGTGTGTGTGTGTGAGAGAGAGAGAGAGAGAGAGAGAAAGGGGGGGGGACGGAAATTAATTCTCAGAACGAGAGAAGTAACAAGAATACATTAAGACCATCGTAAAGACAGGCGGGATAAATAAGTAAAGCATCTGCCCAGCTAAATTAAAGATCTTCAATATAGCGTAAGTAAAATAATACCTTAATAATTATAGCTTATAAATGACGCAGTGACTAAAATCCAGTTCACACTAGTCCGTGTTGATGTCACTCTCAACATGACGTCATCACTGACGTCACGTGCCCGCTCGGTGTCTTACTGTGAGCCGGGGATCACTGGGTAGTGTTTGTTACACCCTCTGATAATTGGACAACTCTACTATTGTGCTGTTGTTAACACCATACGTATCTATTCAGCCGAACGTGAGTCATAGGAGACTGATTTGTTAAAGCTACTCAGCTGAGACTGAGTCATTGGAGCCTCATTGTTAACGTGCATGTCCACGACGGACTGAACAAAAAAATAAAAAATGAATAAAACATTCTGTCCGCTCCAGGCAGGGGTGGTGGTGTCTGTGTGTTTGTTGCTAATATATTTTAGTTGTTAATGAGTAACCCAGTCTGGCCAAGCAGATCTAGCAACTGTGGGGGGAGGCGGTGGCTCAATCGGTAGAGAGTTGGCCTGCAGTCCTGACGGACCCGGGTTCAAATCCCGCTGAGGCAGGGAACAGTTTAAGGATTTGAATTTCAGAAAAATCAGACTTTACTGATCTACCAGAAGGCCTGCCGACATGTCGTAAAAATACCCCCGCTAATACCAATACACCAGTCCTGTATGAAACAGCCCTAGCATGTATTCAGTATGGACGGTGGGTGTTAGTGCCGAAGTGGTGACATGTAGAGGTGTGCGGTACGTAGAAGTACTACTGGGCCTTGAAAGCAGGCTGTGAAGCCTATGCCCAGAGTCGGTCACATAAAAAAAAAAAAAAAAAAACTGCAGGGCCGTCCCGTGCAGTGAACTAATGTTCCCTTGCGGTAGAAAGCGCCTCAGCACAACGAGGCGCGGTGAAATGTGGAAGTTTGGTTCCCGGATGGACGCCGCATTTGCACCCATCATACATAATTAAAAGAGGAATAATAGTATACTCCTCATTACCCCGTTATTTGGTTATATGGTTACCATCCAACGTTGTAACTGGTTTCCTGGTTTACATGAAACCATCAGGCTTGTCAGTCAGGGCTGTCACCTAAAATGGAAGAAGAAAGACAAAAAAAAGACAGGAAGGATGGGAGAAACAGAAAGAATGGAGAGAAGACACAGAAAGAAAATGATATAGGTGAAGGAAGAAGTAGGCGGCACAAAATCAGGTATCCTCACCTGCCACCAAGATGTTGGTGTATAAATATGAAATACTTTTTTCAAATACCACTAAATTAAGCCTCATTAATTTCATATCTTTTAATGTATGCATATCATATATTCACAGTGAAAAAATAACGAGTTAATTTGAAGGCACACTGCCGAAGTGTCTGATGCGGCAAACAAATGAAGAACGACACAAAACACGCTGATTTATCACGCTGACAACGTTGACCAGCACAGCAGCAGCACACACAATCAAATAACATGTTCCAGCAAGCTAATCTTAGTTGACACCGAGAGACTGGCGGTCATAAAAAAGGTGGTCGTCCATGTCTACTGTCGTTGGTGTTTCAGGCCGTTCTGCCGTGATGCCTGCAAGATTTTCAAACGGGCTTATAATGGAAAGAGAAGTTTGACGATGTGCGATAGTAAGATGTTCAAAATAGAATGGAAAAATGAAATACCCATATATATGAGTATGAAGGAAATAAAGAGTTGAAATTAAAACTGGTGAACCTAGATATAAATAAAAGAACATTAAACAGAGATCACGAAGACAATTACAACGAAGAAATGAAGCTTTTTTTTTTTTTTTTTGCTTTTTTTTTCTGGCCTATCAACCATTGGGGCCGAAGCCCCGGGTCATTAAGGCCGTATATATATATATGTATATACATATAAACATATATACATATATATACAAACATATATATATATACATACATACATATATATGTTTGTATATATATGTATATATGAAATAAAGCAGAAAATAACTAGTAAATAAAGGGGGTGGACTGCACGTTTGAAGTTTTGCCTTGACCTTAGATATGGCCAGTCTCCACCAACCCACAAAAAAATGATTCTTAGATATAAACTTTTAAAATTAATTCCTTCAGCTCATGACCGCCCTTTTCGTTATATTCTTGCTATTATGCGATCTTATTCATTTCAGTGGATTTCTCGTAGTGAAGGGGTTAGTGAGGGCTACATCTGACCCTCCAGTTCGTCAGATTTTCCGTAAGCCGAAGAAACTCACGTGAAGCTACTCGAATAAAGATTAATACTAGTGAAGGTAAGCACAATAGATTCTGACAAACCAGTTTACTGCAAATATTAGTCCAACACAGAACACACGGGGTTGGTTTTGGTCTCTCTCTCTCTCTCTCTCTCTCTCTCTCTCTCTCTCTCTCTCTCTCTCTCTCTCTCTCTCTCAGCCTGTCTTGTACCCTCCTACTAAATTTGGTCTAGATCGGATAAAAACTACTGTATCAAAATCTGCTTTGATACGTAACCTTGAGCTTCGATTCATTGTTCTCAGAAACAATAGCTCACGGGTCTAATTGTTAACGTGCCCATTCAAGGCTGACGGGACAAATAAACTTCATTCTGTCTTCTGTATACAAGGATAGTAGTGTCTGTGTGTATGATGCTGGGTTGTTAAAGATGTTTTGTTGTTCTTGGGTAATTCTGTTTTGTCGAGGAGACCCATCAATTGCAGGCAAGCGACCACTCATGGCTGACCCTCAATCCTTCCACCAGATTTAGTCTATATCAGATCAAAATTGGGTTAATCATTTTGTTCACAGACGCACATGTGTTGAACTTTGACCTTGCCCTGTGACCTTGACTTCTGACTGGCTGTACTCAAAATCGTCTCCCTTCGTTGTTGCCTTGCTCTCAGTCCTTTCACCAAGCTTAGTATAAATCAAGTCAAAACTGCTTGTGCTGACCTTGCCATGTGGCCTTGACTTTTGACCCATTGCCCTAAAAACCAGTGGATCAATCTCTCTCCTTTTTCACGAAACTAGTCAAAACTGGATCAGAATTGTTTGAGAATACTGATACATAACAACTCAGTAATTTCCTCATATCAGTTACTTTTTTGTTTACCTACAGCTTTACTTCTAGCTTAGACGGTGAAGAAGGGATATGCTGAGCTGCTTGTCAACATCTAGGCAGAGGTCATGGTGGGGATGAGGTTAAGAGTATCAACAGACACACAAACAGTTACACAGGCTTGTTGAATGACACACACACACACACACACACACACACACACACACACACACACACACACACACACACAGGGAAAGACGCTAAAAGACAGACAGACAGACGTACAGACGCAACAAAATCATAACCACCTGACCATAGATTTGCTAACAACCTAAATCACATCAACAAAACTCCCTCCTATGACTTACTAAGCTTAATGAAATCGTCTGGCGTCATCGAGAACAGAATACTAGAGTTCTCCCGGGCATGAAGGGGTAAACAGTGATTGTATTAACACTCTCAGACTCCTATAATTTGAAGAAACTCGCAAGACGCTAGATGTAAAAGAAAAATATTAATGTTGCCCTCAAGATGACTCGCTCAGATGAATAAAATTGTCTCTCTTTAGCTGGAAATAAAATACTAGAGCTGTCCCTACCATGAAAGGGTTAAGGACAAAAAGGATAAATGGAAAAAAGGGTAAATAAATAGGTAAAGACTTGGGTTAGGGAAAAAGTGTTGGTGTGAAAAGAACTCATTTGTGGCCGTCATTAAGGAGGCGGGTCCGTGGGGGTGAAGGTCTCTCTCTCTCTCTCTCTCTCTCTCTCTCTCTCTCTCTCTCTCTCTCTCTCTCTCTCTCTCTCTCTCGTACACCTAATCTTTTTTTTTTTTTAGTTCCTTTTTTAAATGATTATGTACATGACTGAAGAAAACTAGGTAAATAAGCACACTGTTATAAAAGAAAGGAACGTTAGTCACTAATTTTTGAGTCCGGCTTAAACGCTAATTGTCCTTCATATAAACTGCCAACTGTAACGCTGTCAGTCCATAATCTAGGGGCTCGGACCCTCTGCTCGGAAGGACAGTAGTTGCCGGAATGAAACTTTGTCCAGGCTGGCAAAGTACGAATGGGAGAAGGTTGTCTGTAGCGAGGGTGTTGATTGTGAAAGTCAACTGCGAATGTAAATGTCAGAGTTTGTATATCTCAACAGTATGAAGCGATAGGATGAGAAGTTATGCTAGAATAGGAAGGACTTGGCACCAGCTGTCACTTTACAAATTAGCCATGGTTTGGTTTTGGAGGCCTAGACATGGCGCTAATACAGACAGCTGGAGGATATGCTAGCACCGCACCTCCCTCTTTCTTGATTTTTATCCCGTTTCGTTTTATTGCAAACTGTGAGCTTATACTTCATATCAGTAATTAAACACCCTGAGTGAACTGAGCAGCTTCTCAGGAACTGATAGCCTTGTGCAGCCTCCTAAAGAATGCCAGCAATTCTAAAACTAAGGTATTCGTATCATACACTCTGCAGCATGAACTTACCTCAAGATATCTGAAGTCAGCAACGACCATCCTTATCAATACTAATCCAACAGGTAAATAACTACAGAATTTTCTTAGAACAAAAGTAGTTCTTTATAACTTCGTTCTAAGCATCAGTTGACTATAGTCTACTGCGCAGTCTCATAAAAACACTAGAAAAGTACTACTACTACTACTACTAATAATAATAATAATAATAATATTAATAATAATAATGATGATGATAATAATAGTAATAATGATGATGATGATGATAATAATAATAATAATAATAATAATAATAATAACAATAATAATAATCGTCTTTTTCTTACCAGACGCCAGATTTCTGGAGGGGGTGGCCACGAGCAAATAATTTCCATTTTACCATGTTCTCCGTCAACAGACTGCCCTCTTTCCAGCCCACACCACCCTCACTCATACATCGTTTCACCCCATCACTCCGCCTTTTCCTCAATCAACCGTGTAGTCAGACCCAACATGCACGTGTGATCTGTCCTTGCACAGTCTCCTAATAAGTCTGATTATGTATTTTGTATTTCAGTCTTTGCTACGAACGGACGATTTAATTCAAGTACACCTGGTAAGAGGAGTGATTAATGAAGGTTGTATTGAATCGTATAGCTTGACCTGTGTATCATGGGCTGGATAAAATCGTCTAGGGATAGCAAGAACATACATTATTTACGCAATCGAAATGAAAGGCTTAAAACACTTAGGGTATTACTGCTAAATACTGCTGGAGCTGCAGATATGAGGCGTGAATCAGGCCAGACTCCAGAACAAGTACAAAATTACTAAACAGATGCGGAACCATGAATGCTGTAATACGGAGCGTCACTACATTGTTTTGTCCGAAATACGTTAGGGTGTGACAGACTGAATATGCCAGCCATTGAGATGTTCCTGTATCTAAAAAGTACAAATTGTTCCTCTTAGCATACGGACTTCAGGTACAGAATATATCCCTCAGGCAGACTCCTATAAATACAAATAATTTCCATAAGCCACGGAAGCTGAGGTGAATGATAGCTCTTCTGCAGATACGTAAAATTGTTCAAAATGTGAATCATTTTTCGGATAAGTAAAATGTGATTCTCGTTGTTCTTTCGACTTTGAAGCCACATGGGATAATGTGAAATTCAGTTTGGCAGCCTCATGAATAATAATGTATTAAAGTTTGCACACACACTTGGTCCAATCCACGGAAGAGTGTAACAAGTCTGCAGCGGTCATGACCTGCCTAAAAAATAAAAAAAAATCATAATATACCAAAAATTTACGAGAATTTTTCAAAGAAGATTCGGACTGGGTTTGTTATGGTGAATGACTCTGATTGCATGTGTAGTTGATGCTCATTGAAATGTCTGATATTTTTTTCTAAGGCAGTAACAGCGCCATTCTACTGTACACCAAGCAGCTGTTTAAGTCTTTTGTGGTATTTATTTGTATGTTCTTAAATATCAATGCATCATTATATCATTTTAGTTGTTATTCTGACATATTTGTACTGGAACGATCTGGTTTTCATGCTATCCGGCATTTATTTGAAAACTGGTTAATATGTGTTGACTGGATGTCTGATTTTTTTTTATTTACTAGTAGGGGTACCCGGCGTTGCCCGGGTGATATACCGTGACCGTACATACCGACGTTGCCTGGGTACCTGGGAGAGGGGGAGCACCTCCCTGTGGGAGACTGACCTTCGGGGTTCCCTTTCCTCAGGGATATATTCTCCATGGACCTATTCCTACCGTGGACCTAATCACCATGGACCTATTTTCCCACTACCCACCCAGCCACTCATCCACATTTACCCATATATCCTGCCCACCCACATTGTCCCACCAAACCCACCCACCCCAACCACCCTCCACACCCACCAAGCCCACCACCCTCGTTTCCCTTTCCACCTCACCAACCAGCCCATCCAACCAGCCATTTGTAGCTAATATTGATTAGGGTGTGTGATAAGTTATAAAAAAAAAAAAACTCTACGTTAAGTAGCCACCATCTTTCCACGATCTTGTTCAGTTCCAATTAGTTATACCGTAATTTGGGTCGTCAGGGGCACCGCTTTAGCAAATCTAAGCCTAACCACCAACTTTCCTGCAAAAAGGTAATCCTGTTAGACCTTAATGGAACCTTCTAGATAGTCCTCCCTTAATTACCATAGTTACAAATTGACAGACTTTAAAAAATACATAGATAATATTTATTTATTTATTTCCTATAGTGATTTCCATGATAGAGTTTGTGTGTAATATGCAAAAATAAGTATGAACAACCAAATGTTTAAGTGTGCCGTCTCCACAAATTGTCTAGGAATATTTTGTAATCTTTACAACGGAAATATGTAGTAGGGTGGGGTGTGCATCATCCACTCACTTGATGTAGTGCTACCTTTAGGTAAATCTACACTGAGGGACAAGTCAAGAGGTTTCTTATAGCCCAGGAAGCCATGTAGTATGTCAAGTGGTAACGATATAAGCAATGGACGTATGGTGGTCAAGTGGATTCAGTATTTGTATCTGTATAAGTCCTATTAGGCCCACTACATTACTGAAAACCTTCTCCTAGAACGACAGCCAGAGTCAACCCTTCCCATGGCTGGTATGGTACCACTGAGAAGAGGTGTCTATAGAAAGAGTGGTGCATGTGAAAGTCAAAGTGATGTTAGAGTTATGTATTTGTGTGTTAATTGTCTGCCTATGCCGTCGATAGAACAGACAGGGTGCAAACATACACATACCCTCAGCACCCACTTTAAATGTCGCCACATATATTGCTCGAACCTTCTGCTCTTCGCACACGCATCGCTAGACGAGTACGTTACAAATCGTGCCACCGCATCTCGAATGTAATTGGTAATGGCATTCCAATCAGAAGTGACCCATAAGCGTTTGTAAGAATTTATAACTGGGATTCATTACTCATATTGCCACTCAGGGATGAATGAACCAGTTACCATAATTGTTTGGATTAAGGAATGCCTAGTCCCGGGTTCCTACATTCCTGACGGGGCAATGAAGGACTGGCTGGTCGAAGGACATGTATAATAGAAAAGTATGGATGGGACAAAAATCGTTACGGACAGAGAGAGTTAAACAAATAAGTAAATGGTCTATCTCTGTCTATCTATATATCTAGGCTGCTTCCCCCAAAGAAAGGGAGGTAGCCGAGACAGGACGACACACTCCCAGTTAACTCATCCACACACATACATTCATTCGCATCTTAGCCCCAAGTAAATAAGTAAACAAGTAATCAAGCAAAATAAAAAAGACAAGGCAGATGGTTACATAAGCAAGCAGAAAAGCTAACTAATCAGGCACTAATAAACTAGACCATCAACACATTTTTTATTGAATTAATACGTGAACAGATATATACTAAATCCTACAGCCAGATGACATTTCAATCTTGCTCCCTCCAAATGCTTTTAGTTAGTGTAAAAGAGACTTCTCGAATTAAGGGTTACTTATAGATTTCTCTGACCCCTCACCAGTAAAGGTCTCTTCTACGATGTGTAAAATCGTCTGGAGAAAGCGAAAATAAAACAACAGATTACGTCACCTCATTCAAAACACTTACATAAACAGCTAAATGAATAAACAGAGATGCCTGTATGAGTAAAATATAAAAAAATAAACCCACTAGGCCACAGCCAGTCCCAGCAGCACTCACACACCAACTTTCTCCTCCCAGCTCTCCCTAACATACCAGCTCAAAAGTACGACGATTCCAAAACTCCAAGTACGAGGGTGCTGAACTTCACAACACACCCGCCCAGCCGCTGCATATTTCTGTAGTGTAAGCCTAAGTTTTGGCCTCCCTGGGTGATTGCTCAGATTACCGCTGTCCCTGACCCATCCCGACCCTAACAGACTCTCCTGACCTAACCTACCCTAACCTAACCTTAATAAAGTTATCTAAGCCTGATCTAACCTAACCGTGATGGACTTACCTGACTTATTAACTGGTAACCTAATCCTAACAAGCTTATCTAACTTATGCTAACCTAATCTACTCCACAATAGCCTTACCTTAACATACAAACTCAACAACCCTTCCCTTCCACCACTTATATTCGTTTTATTACTGCGCTCGCAGATTATTTTCTTCAGCCTAACAAAGACTTATCAAACAGGACAGGTTAAATACAGACTTCATTATCTCATTAGTGCATAAAATTCCTGTAGGGACAAGGAAATTGCTTGAAGGGTACTTAGCGTACCATCCTCCGACTATCAACTCGTAGTCGCGAATCTCGTAGGTCTTTACCCTGGGCTGTCCCCCTAAATTAACCGTTGAATATGTTTGATTCCTCCCATGTTTTTTGGACATAGGCGCTAATGGCTAAACCCGACCAGCACGAGAAAATTTCATTGACTGAATAGTCTCAAGGTAACAAGAATAAAACAGGTAATACATCATCGTGGCGAAATGTTAATTTAACGTAGCCAAAGTCCTGATGGAAAAGAAGAGTGCCCAGATTAACTATACATCTTTCGCCTTAACTTGGTGCAGATTTTCTTCCTCTTTCAGTTTGTCACGTAGCTCAGTGGCAGAAAAGGTCAGTGCTACAAGACTTTTACGTGGCCAGCATCATATTCTAATGTTAAACTGCTTTTATAGCCCAGTATTCAAGACGGAACATTGACGGCCAAGCTACTGTAAACTGAAAAGAATATAGCTGGAAATTTGTCGCCCGTCCGCACTGACAAAACACAGGCAAGTCTGCTGTCGCCCCCGGAGCCTTTGCTGCCCTTAAAATTAGTGGTAAACGAAGGAAAAGAACTCCAATAGAAGTTTAATTAAGAGGCGACATCTGGTGGGGTCCCAGGGCGGCGCAAGGGAATGGGGTGAAGACATGGGAAGAGGGACAGGGTGTTTGGGGTCTGGGTAAGTGTGATAGCTGGCTGATAGGAGAGAGAGAGAGAGAGAGAGAGGAGGACCGTATTCTAGGTCGATTCAGAGGCTTTCTATCACCTCTTGCAACTCTGTGACGAATTCTCATAATTTATTCCTACTTCCTCCAGACGATTTTATTCAGCTCAGGGGAGGATTTGCGGCCAGATAAGAGACAGTTGAGTGATAAAAGAGATAAGGACCACATTATACAGGGCTCAGTTGGTCATCTGTACTCTTTTTACTCTACCTTGGCCTAAAATTTCTATCCCCTTATCTTGAAGCTAAGCTGTACTAATGGGCTAACACTAGATTATGATGCTAGTCACGAAGAAGTGCTATGGAATGAATGTCGAGTCCTAGCACTGTCTTTTTCTGTCACTCATCTACATGAAATTAGGTGAAAGAGGACGAAAATCTGGGCCAAGATAAGGTAAACAGGATATAGCAGGTGTACATCTTCCTCACCTACATATTACTGCTCATGACACAGACCCCTTTGTTCCCTCAATCCCATGACTTTTTTTTTTATTTACTCTCGCTATTAATAGACGATTTGACTCAGTCTGCGAAAGGCTCATCCTGCTGGGAGGGGAGGGATTGATATAGGTAATCATCCAACCCCATCCAGTTCAAAGAATCTATCTTAACCTACATAAAATCTTCTGTGGATAGCAAAAATACAGTGAAAGTGTGGCATCGGATTGAGGGTCGTATTCTAAAGGACTGGAGGCTTCATAACACCTTTTGTTTAGCAATTTATTCTGCACATTACACCTCAGTTCCTCTTGCATGCCACTGATGCAAGCTTTGTTGGTATTAGAAAGAAATATCTGGCAGAGAAGAGATAATTAACGTAAAATATGTAAACTAAATCACTATGGAGAAATACGGTAGTGAGGCGGTTAATCCAGGTGACGCAGATGGACGACTTCTCGTGGTGACACCGATATAAGTGACTGGCTGTTGAGCTCCGGGAAATAAGCTGTAAAAAAGACAAAAATCACGAGAATCTACGTTAAGATGAAAAGACTATAGTTGTTTTTTAGGGTCTGGTGAAACCACGCACACACACGCGAATCTCATAAATAATTCCTCAACTGCGATGACGGTTTTACTATACTCGTTACTCGTATTAGTCTTGCTGTCTCCGGACGATTTTATCAAGCACAGGTGATATATATGTATATGTATATATAAATATATAAATATATCTCTCTATCTATCTATCTATATATGTATATATAAATATATAAATATATCTCTCTATCTATCTATCTATATATATATATATATACAGTACATCCCCCTAGTATGCGCCTATATGGTCGGCAGAGGACGTCGCGTACTAGCAATTCGCATACTGTGAATACATAAACTTATGGAAAAATTACATATGGGCGGCACCCCCCTTCATGGGCAACCCTTAAGACGCTTTCAGACCTAAGTATTGTACCATACAGGGAATCTGTCTAAGACATATTACCTAAGATAAAGTAAACCAACAAGATTATGGCTTTACTAGATAAATCAACAAGGATATGGCTTAACTAAACCAACAAGAATATGGCTGCTCACCTTTACCCAAGAGGACAACAGGCGTGATGGAGGTAAGAAGAGGATCCGAGGCAGGATGAGGCACCTAGAGTGCATCTCCTGCATCACCCACCACACCACCCAACACACCACCTTTCTCACCACTTTCGTCACTTTCGACACTTTCACTACCTAATGCACTCACTTCGTTCATAAACCCTTCAAAGTCTATTTGTGACACCTCAGACATCGAATCAGCCTCTTGATCCACCTCAGGATATGGCTCTTCTGATATTGAAGGGAGTGATTCCTCACTTTGTTCAAGCCGAAGGTAACGGGTAATGAGTGTTTGCTTCCGTCTGTTTACTTCCTGGTTGTGCTTGTCAGTGTAGTAGCGGAAGGTTCTGTCAAGTGAAGACATCACCTCCTCCACTCGCAGCCGAGAGTGTTCAATGTCCTTGAATTCTTTCTTGAATTTATCAAGGGCACACAGTACCCGGCTGATCTCCATCATGGTCAAATCTTCACTCTCCATCACTGGTGTTGCTGGCTTTTCTGCTGCCATCTCCTGCTCAAGGTGGGCAGAGCATAGGCAACCATTATCGCTTCTTGGGGGGACAATGTCGCGTACTCAGGGTAACCCCGGATTTGGGCAACTCTTCGCTGCCCGTCTCACTTACAAGGAGTTCACTTAGCATACTGATAAAAAATACACTAAAAAAAAAAAAAAAAAGGTCCTCGCGTACAATAGGGATCGCGTACTCGGAACTCGCGTACTGTGGGGATGTACTGTATATATATAGTAAGGGATGCCTTCTGTAGCGAGTTGAGGAGAGTGATGGCTGAACAGGGAGCTGTAGACAGAGGCGTTAATGAACCGTACGGAGCCCTCAAGAACAATCTCTTGAGAGTTACTGATGTAACATGCGGTTGGACAAGAGGACCACCAAGACATAAAGTAACTTGGTGGTGGGATGAGGATGTAGAAGCTGCAGTTAAGGAGAAAAGAAGGCTTTTCCGGGAATGGAAAAAGGGTGGTAGCAAAGAGGAATATTTGGCTGCCAAGCATATGGCAAGAAGAGAGGTATACAGGTTAAAGTCTGAGTCACAGATACTTTTACTTAATAACCTAAATCATGGGGAAAGGAAAAATATGATATTTAGGGTGGCAGGTCAGGTGAAGAGGGATAATCGGGATATTATAGGTGAGCAGTGTGTGAAGAATGATGAAGGAAGGGTAGTGGTGAACAGTGAGGATATTAAAGCTGCATGGAGAGAGCATTATAACCTGTTATTGAATGAGGAGTTTGACTGGGACAGAGAAGGTTTGGAGCCAGCAGATCCAGTGTCTGGCCCTTGGCCTTTGATTGATACTGCTACTGTGAGTGAGGCAATAGGCAGGATGAAGGTGGGGAAGGTAGCAGGCGTGTCTGGGTTGACTGCCGAAATGTTGAAGGCCTCAGGAGATTTAGGGGTGAAGTTAGTCACTGACCTGAAAATAGGATTATTTATGAGTGTGTTGTCCCAGATGATTGGCTGAAGAGTGTAATTGTAAATGTGTATAAAGGGAAGGGTGATGCCCTGGAAGGAGGAAATTATAGTGGCATAAAGCTTTTAGATCAGATAATGAAGGTAATGGAGAGAGTTTTGGAAGGTATGATTAGAGAAAGAGTGAATATTGATGAGATGCAGTTTGGGTTTATGCCAGGTAGGGGGACCACTGATGCCATAATCATTGTTCGACAGCTTCAGGAAAAATATATTGGTAGGAGAAGGGATCTTTATTTTGTTTTTGTTGATTTTTTGGAAAAGGCCTTTGACAGTCCCTAGTGGGGTGGTGAAGTGGGCAATGAGAAAGCTTGGCTTGGAGGAGTGGCTGGTTAGGGTGGTTATGGTTATGTACTGTATGTGGGTGCTCACACCCAGGTAAGAGTGAGTGGAGATTTGAATGATGGGTTTTCCTTGAATGTTGGTGTGCATCAGGGGTCAGTTTTGAGTCCCATGTTGTTTATCATGGTACTTGAAGCCCTTTCGCGTGACTTTAGAAACGGACTCCCGTGGGAGTTGTTGTATGCTGATGATTTGGTGTTGATTGCAGAGAACGAAAGGGAGGCAGAGGAAAGGTTTAGGAAGTGGAGAGATGGTCTGGGGCACAAGAGCTTAAGGGTAAATGCAGATAAAACAAAAGTGATGATATCTAGGGTTGGTGGCGTACTGTCAAAGACGAGGGAGAGTGGCCACGTGCAGTTTGCCACAAGGGCGTGGGAAGTAATTCCATCTTGTGCGGTGTTTGTGATAAATGGGTGCATAAGAGATGTAGTGGTATCAAAGGTAGACTGCGAGATAATGCTGATTTTATGTGTACGGCGTGTCAGGGAGAGCAGGTGGAGATTGTCAGATGTGAAAGAATTGAACTTGCTGGTGAATCTCTTGAGTGTGTGGAAGAGTTTTGTTATTTGGGAGACATGTTGTGTGCTGGAGATGGCGCTGGAGCTATAGTAGGACTCGCGCACGTTTGCGGCTGTGGTGTGGCCCGCACCTGTGCACAGTGTTGCCACGTTTTCTATACAGTTATCACTCTCTCTCTCTCTCTCTCTCTCTCTCTCTCTCTCTCTCTCTCTCCTGGAGGGAAATGTGAGCCACCCTGAGTACTTTTGATTCTTTTATAAGTTATTTATAATTGTGCTTTCATTTGTTAATTTGGTTTTGTTATATTTAGTGATGCCGACAATGCATTCAATGCATGCCCCTCTCCTGCCTCTCTCTCTCTCTCTCTCTCTCTCTCTCTCTCTCTGTAGGGAAGCTATCTGTCAAGGCCACCGACTGGGTGTGGAAGTGTTGCCGCTCGCGAGTGAATAGTTTTTTTTTTTTTTTTACTTCGGTATTGGCATATGCCTACTATTTTGTCCTACATATTAGCTTATGATTATAAATGGGATTATTCCTTGCCCTTAAAATTATGGTAAAAGCCAGTAAATGTGAGCATTTTTCCCAAGCAACACCTGTACAAGCTATGGTTGGGTATACGGAGGGGTACGTAGTTTATTTTAGGCCAGACTGGGTGTGTAAGTGTTGCCACTCACAAGAATTACATGAATTATTTCTTTTACTTTGGATATTGGCATATTTCTTCTTTTTTCAGGCTCATTATCTTATATCCATAACTGTGATATTATTACCCACCCTAAAACTACGCTAAAAACCATTAAAAGTGACTACAATATCTTTTAGCAACACTGTACAATATGTATGCCATGTTTCTGTGTTACTGTATAAATATTTTATGCATAATAAGATTACTGTTGATTCATCCATCAAAATACACAAGTGTAAGTTTTATTCATCTGAATTTATCGAATTTGTGATGCCTTGTACATAAATAGCTTCCGTTTCACATCGCAAGTTGGGGAAACGTGGCAGAATTGTACACAGGTGCGGGCCACACCACAGCCGCAAACGGGCGCGAGTCCGACTATAGCTCTGTGGCTAGGGTGAGTAGTGGTTGGAAGAAGTTCAGGGAGCTCTTGCCTCTCCTGACATTGAGAGGACTCTCCCTACGTGCTAAGAGATCTTTGTATGCAGCATGTGTTAGGAGTGTAATGCTGTATGCTAGTGAGACCTGGGCAGTGAAGGAGGAGGATATTCGCCGGCTCAGATGTACAGAAATGATAATGATTAGGTGGATGTGTAGTGCGTCCCTGCGTCCAAGGTCTAGGGGGGCTGGGTTCACGATGGAAGAGTTGAGAGGTAGGATGGGACTGGAGTGTATTGGTGTTGTGATGAGGAGAGGTAGATTGAGATGGTTTGGACATGTGGAGAGGATGGGGGATGATAATTGGGTGAGGAAGATGAGAAGTGTTAATACTGGGGGTGGGGTTACGAGGGGTAGACTGAGAAAGACATGGGACGAGGTCATTAAGTGTGACCTCAGGGTTAAGGGACTGAACAGGGAGGCTGCAATGGATCGTGCAGCATGGAGACCCGCCATTAGGTGACCAAGGCCGACGCATGCAAGCATGTTGGCGCCTTTACGAAACGAAACGAAACGAATATATATATATATATATATATATATATATATATATACAGAGAGAGAGAGAGAGAGATACATACATACATACATACAGTACATACATACATATAGATAGATAATATATCTACATCATCATCATCCTCCGAACCCCCTTTCCTACCCTAGGGAAGGGTGAGAAGTAGCAACGTCCAGACAGCGCAAATTTACCCAGTCCAATGGGCCACGCTTCCATTCACTCGCCATTCAAGCCCCCAGAATCCTGGCTGTATATGATATACCAAAAACATTTACCACACACTGTAACGTCACATAAACGTATCCAATAGGGTCAGTCCGAACGCTGTCACGTTAAAAAGGGGTGCCAAATCCCTGATCATGCGCTTCTCCTCACAATATTCATCCAGCCAGCACGATCTCTTATCAGTCCCTTAGCCTCACCGACTTCCAAACCCCTCTTCCTCGCACACTTATCCACTATATTCCTTCACCTTCTCCTAGGCCTACCTTGCCTCCTCCCTCCTTCAAAGTCGCTCAGATATACCTTTTTCACCACTCTATTCTCTGCACATGACCATACCATCTCAGTACACTCTCTTCGCTTCTGGTTTCCACAGACTTCCTCACTCCACATTTTTCACGAATCACATTATTTCGTATCCCATCCACTCTCCGTACTACACATACATTCCTCAGCAGTCCCATCTCCACTGCTCTCACTGTTGACTTTTCATTTTCATGCCACACAATAATCTCAGATCTATATGTTAAAGTTGGCAATAACACTCCTTCATGTAAGCCTCGTGCAGCTGCAACACTCAACCCTCTGTTTCTTATCAAGGCCTTCATTGCACCAGCTACTTTCCTTCCTTGTGTCACTCTACTTTCCACTTCTTTTGCACATTCTCCTCTCTCTTCTATCACTGTACCCAGGTATTTGAACTCTCTCACCAATTCCAGTCTCTCTCCATTCACTGTAACATCACACTGGGAGTCACCTTCTCTCTCGATAACCATCATTTTGCTCATTTCTACATTTACTGTCAAGACACGACGTTCACAGACATCAGCAAAACTCTGCACTAGACTACCAAGTTCTTGTCCGGTATTTGCAAGTAGTACTGCGTCATCAGCATACAACAAATTTGAGAATTCCCATTCATCCCTCACTCCATTACTCGTGTTTTTACTTCTCTCATCACCCCATCCATATATATATATATATATATATATATATATATATATATATATGGGGGAGGCGGTGGCTCAATCGGTAGAGCGGTGGCCTGCAGTCCTACCGGACCCAGGTTCAAATCCCCACTGGGGCAGGGAACAGTTCAAGGATTTGAATATTATGTAATGCAGACTTTACCGATCTACCAGAAGACCCGCCGACATGTAAAAGCACCCCCGCTAATACCAGTACACCAGTCCTGTATGAGACAGCCCTAGCATGTATTCAATATGGACGGTGGGTGTTAGCGCCGAAGTGGTGACATGTAGAGGTGTATGATATGTAAGAGGACTACTGGGTCTTGGGAGCAGGCTGTGAAGCCTATGCCCAGAGTCGAGCACATAATCATATACAGTATATATATATATATATATATAGAGAGAGAGAGAGAGAGAGAGACATAACACAACCACGTCGCACGCCCACACCAATTGTGAACCATTCACTTAGATGCCCATTTACCCTTACACATGCTTCACTACCATCATAAAAACTCTTGACGGCACCTAGCAGCTTACCATCTACATCGTACATCGCAAAACCTTCCACAATCCTTCTCTGTCTACTTTGTCGTATGCTTTTTCCAGATCCATGAATGCCATAAACACCTTATAGTCCTTCTCATAAGTCTTCTCCACTATCTGTCTCACCGCAAATATTTGATCCACACATCCTCTGCCACTCCTAAAACCACCCTGTTCATCACTCACCAGAACTTCTGATATCTCTCTTACTTTCTGTATAATAATTCTTCCATATACCTTCCCTACCACACTAAATAAACTTATGCCACGATAATTCTTGCACTCACTTCGCTCAGTTTTATTTTTGTACAGGGGAACAATCACAGCCTTTTTCCACTCTGCTGGCACAGTTTCACTCATCCATGCATTCTTACATATCTCCAACAAGCACTTCATTCCGCTTTCTTCACTACACTTAATCATCTCTGCATACACCTCATCAACCCCAGCTGCTTTCCCATATTTCCGCCGTTTCCCAGCGTTCTGCACCTGTGCGAGTGTCACTTTCCTATCACTGCATTCCTTCTCTTCACACACCCCAAACTGATCATTTTTACAGCAGCTCTGCTCCCTCTACTCCCATTCATCAGGCTTTCAAAATATTCTTTGCATCTGGTCCTTACTTCATCCCCATGGTTAATAATCTATCACTTACATCCTTCACATTTTCACATTTCTTTCCGCTGTCACATCTGTCAGTACATTTCTGAACCTCTTTCCAGCATTACTTCCTATTTTCAGATTAATTTGCATTCATTTTTCATCTTAAGTCATCATTTACTTCCTTCTTTTTCCTCTTCACCAATCTCTTTACGTGCTTCTTGCTCTCAGTATATTCGTTTCTTCTAGCCACTTCCTCCTCTTTTCATCCACAGCTCTCTTAACCTCATCATCCCACCATCCCGTACCTTTCTTCTTTGTTGTTACTCTTGCCACACCACAAACCGCTTTATCATTCCCAACTAAGCAATCCCTATATGCATTCCACAGGCTGACCAGGTCCATACTCCTCCCGTACTTTTGTCCTGTATTCATCTGCCATTTCTTTGATCCACAGCTTCTCGACTTTCAGTCTTTCCCCCTGACTGCTCCTCACTCTCCTGGTCCACCTCACTCCTCTCATCATGATCTTGCATACCACAGTCATATTATCTGAGACCTCCACAACATCCTCTCACGGCCCTGGTATCAGCAACCATTCCCAGCATCGACCTCTCTACGAGCACATAATCAATTAGGCTCCTTTCAACACGATCCCCTTTCCCTCTATACCATGTAGGTATATATATGTGCATCTTTGTGTTTGAAATACGAGTTACAAATGCACAACCTCCTTTCCTGACACATATCCTTCAGTCGCTTCCCATTATCATTTTCTCCTGGTACTCCAGTATAACCCATCATGTCATCCTCAGGACCAGTGCCTACGCTTCCATTCATATCGCCCATTAAGATCACTTTATAGCTCCTGGGCATTTCTCCCACTGCTTTGTCTAGCTCATCCCAAATCCTGTCTTTCTCACACTCCTGTCATCACACTGTGCATATGCTACAATTACTGCCACTTTCACCTTCTCAAACTGAATTTGACATACATTCATATCGAGCTGACACATTTGTAATCTCTCATTCCACCCTGCCACACTTCATTCATCAACAAAGCAACTCCTTCCTTGTATCTTCCTCACTCATTCATGCCCGACCTCACACACTTTACACCCTCCCACTCCTCCACTTCACACCCTTTCATCTTCCTTTCACACAGTGCCATCACGGCATATTTCGAACCCTTGGACACATTCACCACTTCCACCCTCTTGCTCTCTTCATTCACACCTCTCACATTCCACACGGCCATGCGAATCTGTCCATTTGGTTGGGGCCCTGGGCAGGTTTTGGGCCCCCCGTCGCTCTCGGAAACATTTGCCATGATTAAGTGATTTTAGATAGGGGAATCTGGAGGACACAACCCGGCTAAAAACCCCAGTTATATGGTTACCACCCAGCGTAGTAAATGGTTTCCTGGGTACAGAAAACCATTTGGCTTGTCACTCAGTGTAGAGATCATAAGGCATCCCTACACTGATTGAGTGGATGACGGGCGCCCTCATCTACCACGTATTATATTATCATTTAGTATTAATTTTCCTCAGCAAGTTTTTTTTAAACACTGCACCTGAAGCCAGTAAACACATTTCCTTCCACAATAAAAAAAATTAATAAACACACTTAGAGAAAAATAAACATGTAATAGGCTTCCACACTGAAAGTGTGGAACGTGTTCGAACGGGCGAGCGAGCAAGTCAGGCAGGTCTGAATAATGGCATGTGGCTCACCATCTTCCTCTGATTTCCTGAACTGAAAACGCTAAAAAGAACTTATTAGATTACACTAAAATATTCCCTCACACTTGGTAAAACATTTGCCATGATTAAGTTGGGAAAATACTGCTGCTCTACTCACGCAACCTCGGACCGTTACTTCTTGAGCAGCCGGCTGTTAAGCTAATCTGCCTTATAAAAAATCGTTTCCTCGATTTATGGAAAAACTTTTGGGAATTACGGGTTGTCTATGAAATGAAAATAGTTGAGGATTTTTATGTGATTTCCAAATTGGGTATTTCTTGTAACTTCAAAATTGGCTAAGATATCCAAAAAAGTTCGCTACTGTACTACAGAGTTTTCCTCCCGACCCCTGCCCCCATTTCTTGCTGATGCGATAAATATTTCGCTCGGGTATATGTGTCGGGGTTCCACACTGTGACAAAATTTGATGTTCTCGCTCGCTTCGCTCACTTGAACAATAATCAGTTTCACGAAAGAAAAAATATATATATGATGACGGCCGACGCCAGGCCGCTCGGTTCCTCGACCAACCATGCCCAAAGATGTCGATTTTTACTTCTTGCCGTTTCCTTAGGATATTATTCAGCACAGGAGTGACTTCCAAATGGAGGGGTTAGATACAGCCTTAACCCCCAGTCCAAAGACATACTTAATATTTTACTCTTCTTACCATCAGTTTTATTCAGCTTAAGGATAGAAATCGGATTGTGAAGGGGTTAACATTGTCTCCAACTCCTACAGTACAAATGGTTTCCAAAGATTAACATAATCATCTGGAGGTAGCATAAATAAAATTAAAGACATGTCATTGCACTGAAGGGGTAAATATGGTAATTCCTTGCCAGCTTCCCTCACTTGCAGGTGAGCAAGTCATCACAAAACAAAAAATTTGGGGGTGTATCCTGGGATATTTTAAAGTTTGATGTTAAATTATCCTATAATACACTTTAAAGTAATTGCAGGATGATTTCACAAAGTTTAATGTTAAATACTGTACTGTATAGTAATCTGAAAATACATTTTAATTTATTTTTAGATGAATGGTGTTCTGATAATACACCTTGAGGTATTTAAAATGGGTATATTCTAACTGGTGGTGACGTTTGGTAGGATTACAATGGGATTTTAGGCAGTCACAGCTCAGTGATGGCCGTGGCCTTTTTAGATGGGTTTTCATAGTCGTGGGTGTTTCTGTTCCCTAACCCCCGTGAAAAACAAGGAATGACCATAAACCCTTTTCAATCAGAGAGAGGTCTCTCCTGCACTGAATATATATATATATATATATATATATATATATATATATATATATATATATATATATATATATATATATATATATATATATACAGGGTGTTTAGTAAATATGTAGCAAATATCATGGGATGTATTCCTGAGACGAAAATGAATGCAAATTACTAAATGAACATATTGCGTAATCACAATAGTTTGTGAGTTACAGCACTTTACATGTCTGGTAGAATGAAAATATTAGGTAAAGAACTAATGGCGAGATTCGATTTGAGTCCGAGATGGCTGCGGAAACTCTTAGCAGTACGAATGTTGTAGGCTGTACGGAGGTTGGTAATTTTACATAACATTGGTAATGATACGATCCATTGTGTGCGCATCATCAGATACTCTTATCATCCTTTACATGTAATCACGCCATACAGGGGCATTGATGGGTGGTTGAGCTGACATAGGTAGCTAGGGGGAAAGATAGGAGGGGGTGGGGCATCGAGGTGATGTCAGGCACCAGTAAAAGGATGGGTGATCGCTTACTTCCCTACACCTGTCCAAGTGAGGTCGCGAACTGAACATGTGGATCAACCAGTGTTAGTTGATCACACAGAAACGGTCATGGAGGAATACTCCTTTTGTGAATATGCAGATAAGCATCTGGCACTGGGTGAAGCTGGTGGAAATGCCCTGGCAGCAGTACGGTTGTACAGGGAACGTTATCCAAACCGCGGGGTGCCACATAGGCAAACATTTCTAGCAGTTGATCGTCGTCTACGTGAGACCGGTACTGTTCGACAGCGAGCAATTCCAGGTAAAAGAGGGCGACCACAAAACATTCGCATAATCAACATGGAGGACCGGGTATTGCAAATGACTGAGGAGAACTCTGTCATAAGGATTCGCCAGATTGCTAGCGATCTGCTGATGGCAGTGGGGACCGTGTGGGGGATCCTACATCAACATAATTTCACCCATACCACCACATGAAGGTACAAGCCTGATCGCGACTGTTCTCCACGGATTCTGTCCTGTCACTGGCAGCTAAGGCCCCATGCTGAAAACTGTCATTTTCCATCACTTGTGGTATTTACTGATGAAGCAACGTTCTCGAGGAATG
>NC_136974.1:27085688-27248188 GCF_032717465.1 Coenobita brevimanus
TCCCATCAAGTCGATCAAATACCTGCGTTGTCCCGGATTAGCCGTGAATATGCAACAGTGAGGTAGGCCAGAGCTTTGGGGTGTGCGTCTGGAATGTGTCTGAGGTGAGTGTGGTGTGCATCGAGTCGACAGCATACCTACGTGGTTTCAGAATAGTCGTGAATATACCACAGATGGGTTGGAAAGAGCACTGGGGTGTGCGTCTGGGGTGTGCAGGGATGTCTAAAGTGAGTGTGGTGCTTAGCGTGACTGCATACTTCAGTCGTGCCAGAACAGCAGTAAATATAACACACAGAGGCAGGACAGAACACTGAGCTGTAAAGTGTATAGGGACAGCCTGTTACCCATGGAGGTGTCATTTAAAGTACTCAGACAGTATCTGATTATTTCTTTCCCCTTCGAATAATCCAGGCGTGGGTGCGACTATCAAATGTGGCCTGTGTTTTGTTAACCTTTTACCAGTAGGCTTTTTTTTTTTTTCTTTTTTTTTTTTTTTTGTCTAAGTTGCAAAAAATCGTCTGACGATGGGCGGCATGAAATACAAAGTTCATAATTAGCCGGGCTGCTAAAGCTTGAATCGCCATTTTAAAGCAAGCTGCCAATTTATGAAAGTCGTTGATGGCCTGCTTATTAATATTAGATGTGATTAGCCTGCATACCGCGTAACATTACAGAGCGCAGTCAGGTATTCATGTGACTTTGTGTCAGGCTGGGGAATGGTGGATGAAGGATACACGAGGTTGAATCAAAGTTTATTCCTGACTAGTTTTGCTGAAAAAGTTTCATCAGAGGAATGACACATTAGGTGAAATCTGGCCCATTTATCTCCCAGCCCACAGTCCAGGTGACAAGGCTGCTCTCTGGCCCATTATCCTGGCTCACGTCTAGTGGGTTTTCTCTCCATGGCTGCCATCGGTGCTGCTTGATATGGCCATTTTATGTCCCCTGTTCTTTGGTTGGTGGTGTTGTTCGTGGCTGTGAACAGTGCCTCTATTACTTTTCTTTGTTGCCTACTTAAGTTTCTTACCACTATCTAAGCTTCTTGCCACTTCGGTAGGTGTCTTTCTTCGTCGATGTGCGTGACTAATGCGTTTGTTGTTCTGTGGTACCTAACGTCTATTTGTGTTCATTTAAGCAGGTACTGAGTTCTGAATGTGTCTCTCCGAGGTAAATTTGTCACCCCTGCGGAGGGTGTACATTAAGCTGAAAGCAAATTATTTTTCTTGGGACTTCGCTAACGATACTGATCATTTAGGATTTCTTTTTATATTTCACTCTCTACGCACAGACTTAGTCTGTTCCCTGAGGTCCAGCAGTCTTTCCGCACGCCACACAACTTCAGCTGAGCAAGTCTGTACTAATGCCCACCATACAATAGCTGTCTCATTGAGAACTGGTGTGTTGATGCTAATTGGAGTTTTTATGACACTTCGGCGAGTTTGGTGAAAGATCAGTAAAGTCTGTTTTTAAGGATATTCATGTTGTCAAAAGGATCCCTGCCTTAGCCTGGAAGAGAACTTGTTTAATTTCAGACCACGGGCAATCTACCTAAGCATTATTTTACACACAGCTCAAGTAAAACTCTGAACTGTAATCAAGATAACGTGTCGTAATCTGAGAGAATTTTTGCGTGCTTTCCTTATCACACACACACACACACACACACACACACACACACACACACACACACACACACACACATGCACAATGGCAGTGTTTTTGATAGATGATAAAGCGATAATGTCGGTAATCTCCCTGACTCCTGATATATGATGCCAGTGTCAACACCAACGTCCATTGTTTCTGCTATCACACCAGCACACAACGCTAGACCACAGCTACGTTCAGTTTAATTCTCCCTTTACAATGGAACATAGTATATTTCCTAGTCAGTTCTTCCTCACGCTCCTTCTCGGTCTCCTGCTTCTTCTTCCGGTAAGTGTATCTTCTTATTCTTCTTCCTGGTGGGGCGCGCTCTGGCGGTGGCGCTGTCTTACCTGGGCAGCTTGGCTGTCTGGTTATGCAAACGCCCCATAACTCCCTCTCTGTCTCCTGAAGAGAGGATGTCGGACAGCAGGAAGGAGGCAACTTTAGCACGTGTAGACTGTAGCACCAGTCGAACAGGGCGGTATTCCTAAGGTGGATGGAAAGCTGATGACAGGGAAAACTGGAGCTCCCGTTTCATCAGCCCTCGGGACTTGCTTCTGACCATCCCCTTTGCTTAACTTTTTCATTGTTCCAGCAACACAGAGAGTAGGCCAGCATACTCTCCTATACAACTTCCTCCAACTGTCAGCACCAAACCGCATGCACATTACACATCACACTTCCTATTCTAAATATAAAATAATGGCATCTCAACACCCAGCCTCGAAATCCCCAGGGTCAGGGGGACAATAAAAGGCCCCACCATCCTCCCCTCTCCCGGTGACGGCCAAGTGAAATGCATGGAACCATTGTCTGACTCATTTACTATTCATTTCTGCAACACTAGTGGCCTTTCCTCTAATTTTCTCACTGTTGAACACCACCTCTCTTCCTCTAAATCTCACCTTCTCTTCCTCACCGATACTCAGTTGTCTGCAGCGACTGACAGCAAACCCTTCTCTGCATCCTCCTGCTTTCTCTATACGTACCTCAAAGCCAAAAGTTGCTCTTGTGTATATGTACGCAAAAACACAGCTTGCTCTCGTGTACTTGAATCTTTTGAATCCTCTACCCTCAGGCTTCGGCTATGCTATCATTCATTGACTAAATATGTCTGTGCTGTGTGCTACTTCTATTGAGTATGAAAAAGTCTTTAACTACCCTACTTCTAAGAGGGAACACACACTATCGATTTCTCCATTCCCCGAAATCTCAATTCTAGATTATTTCAATTTTCATCACCACATTTGGATAACATCTCCTTTCACTGATCCACCTGGTGAACAAGCCTACATCGTTCCTATCCTTATGACCTAGAACAGCTTGTACAGCACCCTACCCATATCCTTGACTGCCTTGGAGAGTTCCATTAAACCTGACCTTTTCTTAAACAAATCCTTCTCCCTACACTATTAATCTTTTCTTTCTGTTGGGCTCCTCTGATCACAACCTGTCCTATCACTCCAGTAAGACCTATGGACCCTCTCAAGAAGCGTGGATGTGGCATTTTGTTGATGCTAATTGGGAGGCCCTCAGTTAGTACTTCTTTGATTTTCCCAGTGATGTTTCTTGCTTCCATGGCCTCAAGCCGTCTGAGTGTGCCACGCTCATCACGGAGGTTATTCTCCCGGGAGTGGAGGCATACGTTCTTTTCTGTTATCCTCTGACTATGCAAAAAAAAGAAAAAAAAAAAAAAAGTTCTATCATGCTTATTCTAATGCTGTCCACAAGGAGAACGCCTACAAAAATACCAGAGCGAACTCACCACTGAATCCCATCTCTTTTATATTTCTGCCTGGAGTCATGTTTAGTCTGTTCTTTGCTGTGCTAAAAATATCATTCGTACTAAATGCTCTGAACTCTCTGACTTAACTTATTCCCTCTCTTTCAGGCACATTGCCAAAAACCTTTCTAACAACTTTACTTCATCATCATTCCCTCCTCGTTTTCACTCTGATGGCTCTGTAGCTGTTTCATCTACTGATAAAGCAGAACTCCTCACTCAGACTTTCTCCTCCAATTTCATTTCAGACGATTCCGGTGCTGTTCCTCCATCATTTTCCCACCTCTGACTTCCTTATGGCTGACAATTATTTTTTTTCAATTCATGAATATTCTGCCATCACTGGCCTCTATACTAAGAAGGCTCCTGCCGTCCTCAAGAACTGTGCTTTTTTGCTTCCACCCTCCCTAGGCAAACTCTTTCGCCTTTGTCTGTCAACATGTTCATTTCCTTCTTGCTGGAAGTTTGCCCTCATTCTGCTTGTCCCAAAGAAGGGTGACTATTCCCAGCCCTTTAACTATCACCCAATTGCTTTAACATCCTGTATTTCTAAAGTTTTTTAATATATTCTTGTCAAAAAATTTTTAAAGCACAACAACCTTCTTCCCAGTCGCCAGTACAGGCTTCACCAGGGACGCTCCGCTGGCAAACTTCTCACCGTCCTTTCAGACTCCTAGTCATCATTCTTTCGGGACTTTGGCGAAAGTTTTACCATTGCACTTGACATCTCAAAGGCTTTCGATCGACTCTGCCATTTATCTTTAATTTCCAAACTCTCCTTTTACGGTTTCTATCTTTTTATCTGTGCCTTTATTTTGTAGCTTCCTTTCTGGTCGTTCTGTAGCTGCTGTTATAGACCACTGTCAATAGTGATGTTCCTCAGAACTCTGTCCTATCACAAACTCTCTTCCTTCTATTCAGCAATGACCTTTTTAGCTGTACAGTACAGTACATCTAACCCTATTCACTCATACACTGATGACTCCACCTTTCACCTTTCCATTCGCTTTCCGCTGCGTCCATCTCAGCGGTTACTTCAACAAACATTGAATGAGGCTATGGTGCACCTAATGTTTGACTTGGCTCATATCTGTGACTGACGTAAAAGTAATCTTGTTTTTAATGCATCAAAAACTCAGTTCTTACATCTTTCGACCTATCAAAATCATCCGCAATAGTAATTTTTTTTTTTTAATCCAACTCAATCCTGCATAATCTTTAAGCAAACTTGGGGTTTCATTCTCTCGGGATTTGTCTTGAAAAGATCATATTACCTCACTTGTAAAATCCGCTTCCAAGAGATGAGGTGTGCTTAGCCGACTCCGTGCTTTCTTTACCCTTGCACAGTAGTTGACTTTATACACGGGTTTTATTCGCCCCTGTGTAGAGTACAAGTCTCATGTGTGGGGAGGCTCCCCACATACAGCTCTTATCAATCAGGTGAAGTCGAAGGTTTTTCATCTCATTAACTCTCCTCCTCTTACCAGTTCCCTTCAACCTCTGTCTCTTCGCTGCACTGTTGCATCTTTACCTCTTTTCCATCGCTATCTCAGTCGTTACTTTTCTTTGGAACTGTCTGTTTTGCTTACATCCCTCCACTAATTCGGCGGGCGCGTCTCTCATCCCTTTTCTGTCCAGCTCTCTAATGCAAGAGTTACCGTCACTTCCAGCCCTTCATGTATGCAACAGGTCATCTCTGGAACTGTCCTCCTTTGTCTGTATTTCGCATTGCCTGTGATCTCCATTCATTCAAACGCAGTGTGTCCATTGATCTCGAAATGAACAGTACTTGAATTTGGCTCTCTGTTATCTTATATTTTTTCTTGGAGGGAACAAACTTGCAGGCTTCTAGCCTTTCGTTTCTTCTTTCTTGCATGAAAAAGTCTGTAGCCTACTGGTCTCACATTTCAGATGAAGTTAGGATTATAGCAACAACAATAACTTCTCTTACTAATACTGACACTAATTCTACGTCTCCCGGTGAGTTAATTTCTTATTTTCTTTCTTCCCAGGGTAAGACACACAGTTCTGGTATTCTACTTAACAGTTACACCTAGAATTTTTTTAAATAGAATTCCCAGTAAACTCGGTAAAATCTTCCGCCCTCTAGTTCGGAACGTTGGGGTAGGAGCGAGCTCGAAGATAATCCGCAGAAAAAAGAATGTATCCAATTACTTTGTTTCATTTATTTTTACCAAGAATCTTATGGTGTCTGAAATCCTCGTATGGAAACTTAAAAGAAAAAAAAAGTAAAGGCAAGTGTTGGAAAAAGAGTCGGGAATTTTCAGATGTCTTAATTTTAAATGGTTAATAAATACCTTACAAAACCTTACAAAATTATTTTATGGAAAACTTGTATGCAGCAAAGTCATCCCGAAATTAGGTGTTGTGTGTGTGTATGGTGCAGTGAATTATTAGGAACCATGAACCGATTATTATTTTTAGTAATCAGAGTTTTATATCGCTAAAAAAAAAAAATATGGAACGAATTTTAGGATATTCAATCAACAATATCGCCTTGAAATCAATTTTTCTACATCACAACGAGAACAGCTTTTGATTATCTTGCCTACTGGATTTTTTTATGCCCCCTGCCCCTGTGGACTCAGTACGCTATTGTGTACTGTTCGGTTCGCTCATTGTGACTTCCAAGAATGAGTGCATATGACTGTGGCATAATACAAACAATAAAAGGATCCAGACCGTTCGAGAAGTCTCCCCTAGTCTGAATAAAATCGTCTATGGATGGCAAGAGTAAGATATACAATACGTCATCCAAGTGAAGGGCCTAATGGCCAAGATATCAAAACTCCTTGTAATGTATTCTGGTCGGCTAAGGAGGCTTTCTTGCTCGTCTTCCTTAGCAATGTAGGTTTCAGTATTATCTTTTATGGTGCCTACAGATATCTTTTAATGCCGGCTTAGATAATAAACATAGTACACCAAAGAGCCCTCAGAGAGAGCTAATATATTTTTGATTCGCTGCAGTAAGTCAACATTCCATCCAAATGAATTGTTTTAGTCTTACATAGTCTTTTAAATCTACGGTTTTAGTTTGCCATGTCATGCAGTCTCAGAATGGACATACCTTCGCTAATACTAATAATTTTTTTCCCCTGCATATGCGCCGAAACACCAAAAATTGTACCATTTTCAGTGCTTCGGTGCCATATCACCCAGTAGCTGCGGCGCTGTGGCGATTTTCATAATTCATTTCCTACATCCACATCCGGATCCACCTCAAAATATAATCAGTTTTTCCTTTACCCGTTGTTCACCTAGCCATTAGAATAATATACACAAACAGACAAACAGGCATGGGTGAATACATAACTTTCGTCTTCACTAACGGAAGTATTAATGGAATGGTAGATGCAATGTGCCGAGCTAAACAGATAAGGAAGAAGTTTTTTGTTTTTTATGCGAGGAAGAAGGAACCAAATGCCAGAAACACTTGTATAAAACCTCTTGCCCTGCCCAGAACACAACTCCAGGGCCTGTTTTTTTGTTACCTTAAGATTTTTTTTTTAAACAAGGAGGAGGGAGCGAAAAGCCAGAGGCCTGCAAGATTGTTCCCTCCAAGAAAAAAGCAAAATAACAGAGCGCCAAATTCAAGATCCTTTCATTTTGAGATGTCTGAACACATTGCATTTATAAGACTCTTCCTTAGTGATATATTTGCAGAGTATACATAGCTTTTTTTTTTTTTTTTATGTGAGGAAGAAGGAACCAAAGGCCATGAGCCCGCAAAACTGTTCCTTCCAAGAGAAAAACAAGATACAAGAGAGAGCCAAATTCAAGATCCATTCATTTCGAGATGCCTGGACACACTGCATTTGAAAGACTGGAGATTATAGGAAGCAGGAAATACAGACAGAGGGAGACAGTTCCAGAGTTGACCTGTTGCATAAATGAAGGACTGGGAGAAACGGTTAACTCTTGCATTAGAGAGTTGCACAGAAAAGGGGTGAGAGTTTGCTGCTAGACGGGTGCTACGCGCCCGTCGTAGAAGCCGTTTTACGTAATTTTTGTGTTTTCAGCTTTGAAACTGATCACAAAAATGGCGTACAAGAGAATATGAAAGTACCACATGCAAAAATAAACTGTCAGGGAACAGGTGCTGAGGACCTCTTTCACCGGCGAAAATACACGCTCCAGGATGGAACTGAGGTGAGCTGTGGAGGATGGCAGACGAGCGTAATTGATAAGGAAAACACACACACACACACACACACACACACACACACACACAAACTTTTTATCTCACATATTCCTTTACTATTACATCCGCCAAGGAGGTTATGTTTTTGCCTGCGTTGGTTTGTTAATTTGATTGTTTGTCTGTCTGTCTGTTAGCCGAATTACTGAGAAAGTTATGAACTTGATGAACTTGTGGAAGGTGTGCCATGGGCCAAGGAAGAAATGATTAAATTTTGGGCCGGATCCGGGTCCAGATCCGGAGTATCCCGCACAATATCTCCAAAAATTCTCACTGAATTTCAATGAGATTTTGTGGAAAGGTGCGCCCTGGACCAAGAAGATATTGATTAAATTTTGGGGTGGATCCGGATCCGGATCCGGATCCCTGATTACTCAAAAAGTTATGAATAGAATTTGATGAAATTCAGTGGAATGGAGGGCCATGGGCCAAGGAAGAATTGGTTAAATTTGGGGGGCGGAGCCGGATCCAGATCCGGAGTATATCGTACAATATCTCCAAAAGTTCTCAATGATGTTCAATGAAATCTTGTGGACAGGTGGGCCATGGACCAAGAAAAGAAATGATTAAGTTTGGGGGCGGATCCAGATCCTATATCCACGGATCCAAATCCGGATCCTTTTTAATGGCGACATCATTGGCGGGGGTATGTGCTCTCTGAGTGCTGTCTAGTTCTATACTATATTGTGTATATTGTTTTAACCCAACAGTGATCGGGACAACTTTATTCTTCTAATCTACCTAACACCAGAGGGTTTTGTTCAGCTGAGAGTGAGTCACAGGAGCCAAGGTGTCATTACTACAAACATTAACCCTTTCATGATTAGAACAACTCTAGTATTCTATTCCAGCTAACGCCAGACGAGTTTAATCAGCCCGATGGTCCATATCAACTGCGGAGACTACTATGCATCTTTTATCCGTTATCTTATCTGTTGCACTTTATTGTTCTTTTATCTGTTATCCCTGTTGTTATTATCTCGACACAGCTATTTCCTGAATAACGTAAAAAGAACGATAAATTTTAAGTGGTCTTGTTACCCACATTTAGGTAAAGAAACTCGCCTATCATTACGTAGAATGAAGAACTAGAGTTGTATTGATCCTGAGAGGTGGCACTAATAACACTCAGGCCCTTATGACCCACTCACACCTGAATGAAATGATCTACCATTAGCCTGTATAAAATATAAGAGTTGTGCCGATCATGAGAGAGTTAACGTGCTATAAGGAGACAGAAGCAGGCATGAGGATGGTGGTATCTCTATCAACCCAGAATATTACATAAGAGTTTACTATGTGTTCGACAAAAGATGCGGAGTAATATTCTTGTCTGCCACTGTAGATGCAGATATTACCCTCGCTGTCCCTACGTACTCAAAATGGCACAAAAATACATGACGCAGGATATTACAAGCTGTTTATAGTTTGTTGGCACTGAGGGGACAAATGTTCGCCGAATATTTCACCTCTTCTGCTTCTCACTTGTCTTTGAGTAATATTCCAAAACTGAGAGAGGCCTGGAATTTTTCTTTGTCCATAGAGGATTCGCTCTGATATACTGCGTCAGGGAGGAAAGTGACTAGTAGGATACAAGTGTGACGTAGACAGACTGGAATAGCAAACCTGACTGTACCAGCTCGCCACCTCCAGCCGATTTTGCAACCTTTACTGTGCTGAAGGGATTTATGAAGGCTAAATCTAACCACATCAGTTCGAAAAGCCTCTCCTGAGCCAACAAAATCATCTGGAGGCAGCAAGAGTGTAATAAAGAGTACTGTTGCTGAATATATTTCTGAGTAACCTCATTAATACAGCTGAAGAGACGGTGAGCAGTGACTTTCGAAACTCGGTAATTTGACTTTTCAAAATATCATGAAAAAGTTGAATTAAAAGGTGGATGGATATCACTGTTAGCAATTTTGCCCCATCGCAGCAAAATGGTTAATAGATCCATCTGTGTCTGACTTCTGCTCATATTTCCACCCACTCAACCCCTAAGACGCGTTACTCTTTCGATGTTTGGTGTTCACGAAGTAATGATTGATTCCTGGGTGTCAGAGGCTCGCCCTCCCGCACACTCTCTCTTCGTTCAACAGTATTACCATTGTCTTTTAACTAGGCGATCGAAGTCAGGTCTTTTTTCCGTCTCATAATATCTCTTCAGTCACTTGGATTTAAATTGCTGGAATCGAGAGGCATGGAACACTTGTAGGCGGGAAACTATAATGGAAAATATTAGCACGTGTTTTATTTCATTGTAGATACCGTACGTGGTGTCCGGAATGGTATATCCATTAAAAGTTATTGTAGGCAACAAATACAGTTGCTCCTGCCAGAACAACACTATTTCCGTGAAGACCTTATGTCCATACTTTGTGGACGGGGTAGTAACTTAAACTGATCAACTGGTAATTTTCCTCACGTACATTTCACAAGTTCAAATGAAACTCGGACGATAGGCATATTTTGCTGAGGGCGTTATGAGCAAAGACGTGAATACACCAAACCACTTGGGATATTTTGTGTTTCTTTTTTTCCTTGTACACATCAGTATACGCATAGATAGAGAGATAGATAGATAGATAGATAGGTAAACAGATAGATAAATAGATATAGATATCAGAGGTCTTCGGTATCACTCTGGCTTCGCCAAAGAATAGTCTTCTGCCTCTCTTTGGGTTCGCCATGTAGCACTCTTATTGGAAATGTTGAAATATCCTGTCACCTGCCTCTAATGGAATGCGATTTTTTCTTTATTACAGCTATAAAGGAGACCGGTAGAGTTTCCTAAGATTTTTTGGCTTTGAGTATACTCCAAAGGCTACGTAACACATTTTGCTCTTGAAGTTAGTTGATACATCTTAACGTTTTTGCGTCATTCTCTCTTTCTCTGTACAAAGTTCGCATTACAAACATTTCATTCATTCATTCATTGCCAGACGCCATGTATCCCAAACAGGGTGGCCAAGGGCTTAGAGTTAATTGTTTTACAGGGAGGGGCACTAATCCTCCACCAACCCCACTTGACACGTAGGGACACAAAATCTGAAATAGCTGTATTTACAGTATATGGAATGTTCTGTCTAGCTACTCAGTGGAATATTTGCGGCTATTCTGGTATGACACAAGTACGCAGTCGACATTTGGTTTTACGGAATTTTTCTTAAGCTTAAATCGCTCAGCAAAGGGTACTTAACAGTTCTTACTGATGGAGCTTTTGCGTGCTACTCCAAACAGTTCATATTACAGGCAGGCAGATAGACGAGCGGACATACAGACGCGACCTTAATACAGTTTTACAGGATTGAATGTAAGTAAACACACACACACACACACACACACACACACACACACACACACACACACACACACACACACACACTCACACACACATATATATATATATATATATATATATATATATATATATATATATATATATATATATACATAGGCTGCTTCCCTCAAGGAAAGGGAAGTAGCCGAGACAGGACGACACACTCCCCATTTACTCATCCATTCAAACACATTCATTCGCATCTTAGCCCCAAAGGGGAGAACGGACAGATCCTCACCGCACCACACCGCACAAGGGTCAACTGCTAATGCAATCAGTGACATCCGCAGCAGGGCCCGACAGCAGAACTGGTTTACCCCTGCCACATCATAATAGATCCATCCCCTTACCCGCACCTGATCTGACTAGCTGATCAGACCAAATGCGGGAGAATATCCCCTCAGGGCTGCGTCATCACTTATTCATTCACAATTTCTCTCCATTTATTTCTGTCACGCACAGCCACTCTTCCTTGCTCAACAGACATCTCTCTCGCATCCAGCGCTCTCTTCACACTGTCCATCCATCCTATTTGTGGTCTTCCTCTCAGCCTTACACCTCTCACATCAGATCTAGTTATCTTTTTCACCAATCGCTCATTATCCATTCTCTCCATATGCCCAAACCATCGCAACACCCTGTGCTCAACTCTACCAGCCATCTCCCGAACAACTCCAGTTCTCCTTCGCACTTCATCATTTCGCACCCGATCCATACGTGTCACTCCACACTTACTCCTCAGACACCTCATCTCCGTTACATTCAAACTTTTCCTCTCTGCTACACCCATATTCCATGTTTCAGCCCCATATAATGCAGTCGGTACCACAACACCCTCATACAGCCTTCTCTTTACATCCATTCTAAGCGAACGACATTTAAACACTTTTTTCATTCCTCCCATCACCTTTCCTACTTCATTTATTCTAAACTTCACTTCTGCATCTATTCTTCCATCCACAGCAACATGCGACCCTAGATATTTAAAACAATCTACCTCCTCAAGCAACTCACCATTCAAAACTATATTCATCCCCCTACCATCTATCAACCTCGTACACTTCATCACTTTACTCTTATTCTCATTTACTTTCAATTTCCTCCTTTCACACACCCTTCCAAACTCCTCTACCAACTGTCTCAATCTCTCCTCTGAATCAGTCACCAGTGCAGTATCATCTGCAAACAGCAGCTGCTTCAGATTCCACTCTCCACCATCAACATTTACCAGACTCAGACCACCTAAAACTCTTGCATTCACCTCCCTTACAACACCATCCATGTAAATATTAAACAACCAAGGCGACATCACACATCCCTGTCGCAGCCCCACTCTCACGGGAAACCAATCACTCACAGCATTTCCCACTCTTACACACGCTCTACTATTTACATAAAAACTTTTCACCCCTTTTAGTAACCTACCATCAAGTCCATACAATCTTAAAACAGTCAACAAAGCCTCCCTATCAATTCTATCATACTCTTTCTCTAAATCCATAAATGCCCAAAACACATCCTTGCCTTTCGCTAAATACTTTTCACACACTTGTCTCACAGCAAACACCTGATCAACACATCCCCTCCCTCTCCTAAAGCCACACTGCTCATCACCAATCACTCCCTCTGTACCCTCTCTAACTCTCATAATTAACACTCTACCATACACCTTACCTACAACACTCAACAGACTTATACCCCTAAAGCTAGTGCATTCATACTTATCACCCTTGCCTTTATACAACGGGACCACACAAGCACTTGCCCAGTCAATTGGCACCATACCTTTCTCAAAGCACACATTTAACAATCTTACCAACCAGTCAACAATAGTCACTCCACCACCCTTCAGGCATTCCACAGCACACCCATCCATACCTGCAGCTTTCCCTGTTTTCATCTCCTTTACTGCCTTCTCCACTTCCTCCTTCGTGATCAAAGAATCATTCAACTCTCCCAACACGTTTATTCCTTGCACCCTTCCATCCGCCACAATCTCAGCCACCCTTTCCTCCTCTACATTTAACAATCTTTCAAAATACTCTGCCCATCTCTTCCTTACTGCATCCATATATATATATATATATATATATATATATATATATATATATATATATATATATATATATATATATATATATATATATATATATATATATATATATATATATATATATATATATATATATATATATATATATATATATTGTTACATAGCCTATGATTTCATCATCCTTTGTGTAATTTTAACGCACAGTATGCTGCATGTTTGATCACGAGCGTGTTCTGCCTCAGTCCCCCCCTTCTACCGTTATAGTAGAGTAAGTCATCATTTCTGTTGTCAGTGCGGGATTTTCATCTCTTTGTCCCTATGGCTTCATTTGCGCGTCCTTCTTACAAGTTGTATCAAGCTCTCCTGGCCCCTATATAATGAACTCAGTCTCTGCATCATTGCCACTTAGATCTGCTCCTCATTTTGTTCACATCTCTGTCCTCCCCTGTACAGATATTATTATTGTGAGTGCTCAAGAAATCTCCAAACATCTAGCAGCTGTGTGTAATTTGAGTATAACTGTTGTATTTTTTCTTGTACTGTGTAGCATAAGGTTGATTCTTGGGCCTAGTGAGGTTTTTGATTAATGTTGGGTTTTATGTCAGTCATCATTAATAATATTTTGTATCTGTAATAATATATCTGGCATTCACTGAGCATTATCTGGTATCTCATTTTATCAGGGCTGACTTAGATAAATTTGCTCTTGCTAATTTCGTGTTAGTGGAGGCTATTGCAGTTAACCATATATTTAACCTGTTTTTTGCCATTACATTATCCTTATGAGTCCTGAATGTTTTGTTGTTAGTTTGAGCATTAAACTTTAACTTGTAATTTTACCTAACTCTTTTGTTTTGAACCTGGAACTTTACGGGACAGTAGTGACTCTTAGTATTCTCACTTAAAGTGTACGTTATCTTTCTCTGTTCCGTAACATAAATTTGGCGACCTCTTATCAGGATATTCAGGATATTATCATAAGGATATTGCTCGATATTTTGTGACTTGTTACTTATTCATGATGTCTACTATTACTACACTTGATGAAGCCAAAGATTTTTTGTCAAATGTGCAAACAGTGTGTGATATAGAAAACAGAACAAAGAATGAACTTAAGCTTGTTGCTCAACAATTGGGAATTGCAGTTCACTCTCATCATTCTAAAGATCAAATTGTTGGCATGATTAATAAAAGCTTGTTTAATGTAACTCCTCCAAATGAGCAAACGCAGATTGAATTAGCTAAGTTACAGCCAGCTCTGCAGGAGGCTCGTGCTAAAGAAGCTGAATTTCAGGCAAATGCTCACACACACCACAAAGCCAGTCAGGAGACAGGACGTGTGTGCTGGGTAATCCCCAGGCCCTGTCCTCCCCCCTTACTATTTTTTAACCAGCCCATAACCCACTGACCGGGCTAACGTATGGCCCGGCCTGCACTATATGTGCAGGAAATCTTTAAACGAACGAACGAACGAACGGCAAATGCTAAGCAGGCGGAGTCTCAGGGTCGTATTCAGGAGGCTGAATTTCAGGCAAATGCTAAGGAGGCGGAGTCTCAGGCTCGTATTCAGGAGGCACAGATACAGGCACAAATTGAACTTGCCAGGATTCAGGCAGACCATGAGTATCGCATGAAACAAGGTGGAACTGGATCATCTAGCTCTGATGATTTTGATGTGGCTAAAAATGTTAAACTTGTCCCTCCTTTTAATGAATCTGATTTAACAAAGTATTTTCAGTTGTTTGAGAGGGTAGCTACAGGTTTTAATTGGCCTAAGGAGTATTGGCCAGTACTCCTTCAAACTGTTCTCACTGGTAAAGCTCAAGTAACTTATGCATCTTTGCCTCAGGATCAATGTGATAATTATGATGTAGTTAAGAGCTTGATTCTTAAGGCCTATGAGCTTGTTCCTGAAGCTTATAGAGTAAAATTTAGGACAACTTACAAGCAAGATAAGCAATCCCATGTTGAGTATGCAAAAATCAAAGAAGATCTGTTAGAGCAGTGGTTAAATTCTAAGAATGTGGATTCTGATTTTGGTAAATTTAAGCAGATGATTTTGCTGGAGGATTTCAAGAGGTGTATTTATAAAGATGTAAGCCTATATCTTGATGAGAAAAGAATAGATAATTTGTCTGATGCTGCAGTTTTAGCTGATGAGTATGTTCTCACTCACAAGAGATATTCTAGAGAAAAAGGGAAAGCTGAGAGTAAGTACGTTGCCTCACTCAGAGTACAGGTAACAGGAAAGAGAATAAGGATGATGTTTCTCAGGAAGTAAATACCAGCTTCACTCTAGATTTCAGAAAAGTAAATGTACTTATTGTAGTAAGCTTGGTCATACTACGGAGAGAGATGTTTCAGGAGACAGCGTGATGTGAACAAAAAGGAGTCTTTAAATATTCAGTCAATTGGTCTAGTGTCCACTCTTGAGAGTTCCCAGAATTCTTTAACTGAGTTAACTGAACCTGCTTTGAGGGGTAACTTAAATTCTCATGATGGAGCTCCTCTTTTGGAGCAGTAACGTGGGTGACACTCTCAAGAGTTCATGTGCTAATTTCCTGTCTGATGGTTTTGTCAGTCCTCTGGACAGTAATGACAGGAAATCAGTTCAAATATATCGTGATACAGGTGCTTGCCAATCCCTTATGCTGACTAGTGTTCTAGGCTCTAATGTTAATTCCTCTGATGAAACTGTAATCTTACAAGGTGTAGGGAATAATTACTTCTCTGTCCCTCTGTGCAGAGTGAATTTAGAGTCTGGTTTTGTTAATGGTTCCGTTATGGTTGGGTTGGTTGAGACACTCCCAATGTCAGGTGTAACTTTCTTACTTGGAAATGATATTGGTGGAAGTCAAGTGTGTCCAGCTCCTCAGTTGTCTAGTGAGCCAGTGGCTGCGTCCCAGGATTGTGATGTCCCTGATGTGTTCCCTGCATGTGCTGTCACTAGGGCTAAGTCTAAAGTTACTGGTGATTTAGAGGATAATGATGATGATGATGTTATCCTAGCTGACACTTTTCTTGCTAATTTGGACCACTCACCAGATGAGGCAGTACCCCGTAGTGTTGATAATTTGTCTCGTCAAGAGTTGGTTGAGTTGCAGGTTGCTGACCCTGAGTTGAAAGGTCTAGCTAACTCTGCTTACAGTGAAGAAGAGTCAGCCGGTGCTTCTACTTGTTATTATGTAAAGTTAGGAGTACTTATGAGGAAGTGGAGACCCCCAACAGCATCAGCCGACTGTGAATGGGAGGTTGTACATCAAGTTGTCATCCCTCGTGTTTGTAGGCAGGATATCATTCGAGTGGCTCATGATTCCAGTTTGGCAGGACACCTTGGAGTGAGGAAGACTGTGGCACGCATTTTGAAACACTTCTACTGGCCAGGTATCTTCAGGGATGTTTCCTGGTATTGTAAGTCTTGTCACACCTGTCAAGTTGTGGGGAAGTGTAATCAGACCGAAAAGGTTGCACCTCTAGTTCCCATTCCTCCTTTTGAGGCGCCTTTCACCCGTGTGTTGGTGGATATTGTGGGCCCTCTTCCTAAGACTTCTTCAGGATTTTCTTATGTGTTGACCATGATTGATATGGCTACTCGTTATCCTAAAGCCATTCCACTTAGAAACATCTCAGCAAAGAACGTGGTTAAGGAAATGCTAGGGTTCTTCACAAAGTTTGGCCTGCCCAAGGAGGTACAGTCAGACCGGGGAAGTAATTTCATGTCGAATGTTTTCAAGCAGTCTCTGAAAGAGTTGGGCATCACCCAGATCACGTCTTCAGCTTACCATCCCCAGACCCAAGGAGCGTTGGAGAGATATCATCAAACACTCAAATCGATGCTCAAGAAATACTGTTTGGAACATCAGAAAGACTGGGATAAAGGTCTTCCATTCGTTGTGTTTGCCGCAAGAGAATCTCCAAATGAATCACTGGGCTTCTCACCTTTTGAACTACTGTTTGGCCATGAAGTAAGAGGACCCCTTAAGTTACTCAAGGAATGCTGGCTGTCGGAGGAAGATGACATCAACCTGCTGGAGTATGTGATGAAGTTCAAAGAACGGCTGTCCACTGCTTTACAGCTGGCGAGAGAGAATTTGGGAGCTGCTCAGGAGAAGATGAAGACTTGGTATGATAAGAAGTCCAGGTTACGCCACTTTCAGCCAGGAGATCAGGTTTTGATTCTGCTACCAGTTCATGGGCAACCTCTTCAAGCCAAGTTTAGTGGCCCTTATTTCGTGGAGAAGAAACTCAGTGATGTCAACTATGTCATCGCCACACCAGATCGTAGAAAGAGCAAGCAACTATGTCACATCAACATGCTAAAGTTATATCACAGGCGGGACGAAAATAATCCAGTCTGTTCTGTAGCTGTTCCACCCGAGTCTACAAGTGAAGTTCTCCCATGCAGCATGAGCCTGAGTGATAGTTTGGGGAAGAATCCTGATATCATGAATGATCTCCAGACTAAGCTTTCTCATCTACCTCCCAAGGAAAGGCAGGAGTTTTCGGCATTACTGCAGGAGTACCCGCAAGTGTTCCGTGCTACTCCAGGAAGAACCACTGTGTTGATGCATGATGTCGATGTTGGAGACGCAAAGCCAATTAAATTGCCTCCTTACCGTGTGAACCCAGTGAAAGTTCCTCTCATCCAGAAGGAGCTTGGCTACCTGTTGGACCACAAGATGATTGAGCCCTGTCAGAGCGAGTGGAGTTCTCCTGTCACTCTAGTCCCTAAGCCAGGTGGGTCACAGAGGCTTTGCATTGACTACAGACGTGTTAATCAGATAACCAAAACAGACACTTACCCTCTCCTCGCGTGGAAGATTGCATAGACAAGATCGGAAAGGCTAGGTACATAAGTAAGTTTGATTTGTTAAAGGGATACTGGCAAGTACCTATGACTGAACGTGCTAGGGAGATCTCATGTTTTGTAACACTAGGAAAGGCTTTTGCATGTTCGGTAATGCCATATGGTATGAAGAATGCACCAGCCACATTTCAGAAGCTCATGAATGTTGTAACAGAGGGTTTGGCAGGGTGTGTTGTTTATATTGATGATGTATTAATCTTCAGTGACAACTGGAAAGATCACCTATGCCATGTCAGTAAATTTCTTGACCGTTTGGTTCATGCTAATCTTGTAGCTAATTTATCAAAGTGTGAGTTTGGTCAAGCTAAAGTTCAGTACCTTGGGTATGTAATTGGTGATGGACATGTTGCACCACCAGGAGCTAAGGTTCAGGTTATAAGTGATCTTCCCAGACCTAAAAGTAGGAAGGAGCTACAAAGATTTTTGGGAATGGTAGGTTATTACAGGAGATTTGTTCTTAACTTTTCTATTCTTGTATCACCACTTACAGACCTACTGAAAAAGGGAGTTAAATTTGTCTGGACTGATAACTGTGAATCCTCTTTCAACAAACTTAAAGCTATTCTATTAAGTCAGCCAGTGCTCACTCTCCAAATTTTGCTAAGCCTTTAAGATGGCTGTTGATGCAAGTGATACAGGAGCTGGGGCTGTTTTGCTGCAAGAGGATGATCAGGGTATTGAACATCCTGTATCTTATTACAGTAAGAAGTTCACTCCACCTCAAAAGAACTACTCAACTATTGAGAAAGAGCTTTTGGCCTTGATTTTGGGTTTACAGCATTTTTCATTTTTTTTTGTGTTCTGGTTTTGACCCCATAGTCATTTATACCGATCATAACCCACTGAAATTCCTTAGTAAGTTTAAAGATAAAAATCAGAGATTGACAAGATGGAGTCTACTTCTTCAGGAGTATTCATTAGACATACAACATGTCAAGGGGAAAGAAAATGTTATTGCAGATTGCTTATCTAGACTTTAGACAGATTGTTTTAGAGTAATAAGAAATTTCCTTTGTAAATTTCTTTTTCTTTGTGGGGAGGTGTTACATAGCCTATGATTTCATCATCCTTTGTGTAATTTTAACGCACAGTATGCTGCATGTTTGATCACGAGCGTGTTCTGCCTCAGTCCCCCCCTTCTACCGTTATAGTAAAGTAAGTCATCATTTCTGTTGTCAGTGCGGGATTTTCATCTCTTTGTCCCTATGGCTTCATTTGCGCGTCCTTCTTACAAGTTGTATCAAGCTCTCCTGGCCCCTATATAATGAGCTCAGTCTCTGCATCATTGCCACTTAGATCTGCTCCTCATTTTGTTCACATCTCTGTCCTCCCCTGTACAGATATTATAATTGTGAGTGCTCAAGAAATCTCCAAACATCTAGCAGCTGTGTGTAATTTGAGTATAACTGTTGTATTTTTTCTTGTACTGTGTAGCATAAGGTTGATTCTTGGGCCTAGTGAGGTTTTTGATTAATGTTGGGTTTTATGTCAGTCATCATTAATAATATTTTGTATCTATAATAATATATCTGGCATTCACTGAGCATTATCTGGTATCTCATTTTATCAGGGCTGACTTAGATAAATTTGCTCTTGCTAATTTCGTGTTAGTGGAGGCTATTGCAGTTAACCATATATTTAACCTGTTTTTTGCCATTACATTATCCTTATGAGTCCTGAATGTTTTGTTGTTAGTTTGAGCATTAAACTTTAACTTGTAATTTTACCTAACTCTTTTTGTTTTGAACCTGGAACTTTACGGGACAGTAGTGACTCTTAGTATTCTCACTTAAAGTGTAATGTTATCTTTCTCTGTTCCGTAATAATATATATATATATATATATATATATATATATATATATATATATATATATATATATATATATATATATATATATATATATATATATATATATATATACCCGGCCACGTACTGCATTGGCGGACACCAGGGGTGCTGTGGTTGAACCAGTGTCGCTTACTATAAAGTATGCTTGCACCCAGTCGGCTTGCGGTGGCCGATTACACTTGGTTCACAGACTACACACACATCCAAAGCCACTCCAACACTACAATTACACTAACAAGCACTTCTCACCCTACATACAATCTCTACTAGACAGCCTAAGCCACTTGGTAGTGATAAAGTGGCTGTATCGTCCCGACTTCGGTCGAGATAGGCCGGTCCTGCAGTGGATACTCAAACGGCTGATGATGATGATGATGATGATATATTTATATGGCCTCTGTGGTACAGTGGTAGAGTGTTAGTCTTTGTGCATGGGAGAACGAGGGTTCACTCCCAGCCAAGGTAATTAACTTTGAGAGTGTTCACTCGGCCACGTACTGCATTGGAGGACATAAGGGATGCTGTGGCTGAACCAGTGTCGCGTACTATAAAGCATGCTTGCACCCAGTCAGCTTGCATGGGCCGATTACACTTGGTTCACAGACTACACACACATCCAAAGCCACTCTAACATGACAGTCTCATTTACATGCGCTTCTCACCCTACACACAATCTCTACCAGACAACCTAAGCCACTTGGTAAAGATACATAGATTGTATCGTCCCCACTTCGGTCGGGATAGGCCGGTCCTGCAGTGGACACTCAGCTGCTGCGGCTGATGACATACATACATATATATATATATATATATATATATATATATATATATATATATATATATATATATATATATATATATATATATATATATATATATATATCATTCATCATCCAGTCCTACGTTGCCCCATGAGGAGCGTAGCAGCCCTGGGCTAGGCAAGTTGGTCCTGACATTTAAGATGAGAGGACCAGCCTCACTCATCCCTGAGTGGCATTACATGACCAATAAACCCCAACCGCCCCTTGGATATAAATCTTCACCGGCTCAATCCGATTGGAGCACAATAATTACCCACTAAACCACCAGGCGCTATATATATATATATATATATATATATATATATATATATATATATATATATATATATATATATATATATATATTGATGCAAGAAAGAAGGAACTAAAGGCCATGAGCCCGCAAGATTGCTCCTTCCAAGAAAAAACAAAAACAAGATAACAGAGAGCCAGTTCAAGACCCGTTACTTCGAGATGTCTGGACTCTGCGTTTGAAAGACTGAAGATCATAGGAAGTAGGAAATTCGAACAAATGGAGACAGCTCCAGAGCTGACCTGTTGCATACATGACGGACTGAGAGTAACGGTTAACTCTTGCCTTAGAGCTTGACAGAAAAGGGATGAGAGTTTGTTGCTAGACGGGTGCTACGTTCTCGCCGTAGTGGTGCAAGGATGCAAGCACACAGTTCAGACAAGTAGTGACCATTGAAGCAGCGATAGAAATGAGATAAAAATGCAACAGTGCGGTAAAGAAACAGAGGTTGAAGGGAGCCAGTAAGAGGACACTTAATGAGACGAAAAGCCTTTGACTTAACCTTGTTGAGAAGAACTGTATGTGGGGAGCCTTCCCATATATAAGAGTTGTACTCCACACAGGGGCGAATAAAACCCGTGTGTAAAGTCAACAACTGTGCAGGAGTAAAAAAAGGATGGAGTCAGCTTAGCACACCTAATCTCTTGGAAAGCAGAGTTTATAAGAGAGGTAATATGATCTTTCCAAGATTAGTCCTAAGAGAAGGAAACTTTAAGTATGTTTAAAGACGATGCAGGATTGAGTTGGATATTGTTAAAAATTAGAGGATACTCCTGCGGAAGATGTTGTCAGGTTGAATGATGTAAGAACTGAGTTTTTGATGCATTAAAAACAACAGCATTGCTTTTACCCCAATCTGAGATATGAGCCAAGTCAGACATTAGGTGTGCCATAGCCTCATCCCTTGTTTGTTGAAGTAACTGTTGAAATGGACGCTGTGGGAAGCAGGTGGAAAGGTGAAGGGAGGAGTCATCAGTGTATGAGTGGATAAGGTTAGATGTACAGCTTAGAAGGTCAATGATGAATAAAAGGAAGAGAGTTGGTGATAGAACTGAGCCGTGAGGAACACCAATATTGATTGTTGTAGGAGAAAAACGGTGGTCGTCTGCAACAGCAGCTATAGAACAACCAGAAAGGAAACCAGGGATGAAGGCACAGATGGAAGAATAAAAACCGTAAGAGGGCAGTTTAGAAACCAAAGATTTATGCCAGACTCGACCGAAAGTCTTTAAGATGTCAAGTGCAAAGGCAAAGGCTTCGCCAAAGTCCCAAGAGGAGGATGACCAGGAGACTGAAATGCAGGCGAGAAGATCGCCTGTGGAGCATCCCTGGCGGAACCCATACTAACGATCTGAAAGGTTGTGATAGATGTGCTTTAAATTATTTTTTAAGAACAGACTGAAAAATTTTTGAAATACAGGTTGTTAAAAGCAATTAGCCGATAGTTAGAGGCTGAGAATGGTCAGCTTTCTTTGGGACAGGCTGACGACTAAGAGCAAACTTCCAGCAAGAAGAAATGATACAAGTTGACAGGCAAAGACGGGAGTGTTTACCTAGGCAGAGTGTAAGCACAGAAGCACATTTCTTAAGGACAACAGGAGGGACTCCATCAGGACCATATGCCTTGTTACTATTGAGGCCAGTGATGGCAGAAAATACATCAATAGAAGACATTTCAATGTCAGCCATGAGGAAGTCAGACGGGAGAAGTGATGGAGAAACAGCACCGGAATCGTCTAAGGTGGAACTGGAGGAGAAAGTCTGAGCAAAGAGTTCTGCTTTATCAGTAGAAGATATACAGTAGTTACAGAGCCACCGGAGTGGAAAAGAGCAGGGAGGAAGGATGAGGCAAAGCTGTTAGAAAGGTTTTTGGCAACATGCCAGAAGGAGAAGGAAGAATTTGGGTTCAAGAGTTCAGAGCATTTAGTATATTTGAAATTACTTTTAGCAGAGTGAAGGGCAGACTTAGCACGATTCCAGGCAGAAGCATAAAAAAGATGAGATTCAGGGGTTGGTTGGTTCCGGTACCTTTTGTTGGTCTTCTTGTTGTGAACATCATTACAACAAGCGTGATTAAACCAAGGTTTTTTGCATTCGTCACAGGATATGAGAAAGAAATGTAAGCTTCCATGCCCGAGAGAATAACCTCCGTAATGAGCAGGGCACACTCAGATGTGTCTCGGCCATGGAAACAATAACCATTCCATGTAAAATCAAAGAATTACTGCTTGAAGGCCTCCCAATCAGCAACTCCAAAGTGCCCCAGCCATTGCTCCTTGGAAGGAACTACAAGCCTTACTAGAGCGATAAGACAGGTTAAGATAATAAGGTTATGATCGGAGGAGCCCAACAAGGAGAAAAGATTAACAGTGTAAGCAGAAGGATTAGTTGTAAGGAAGAGGTCAAGTATGTTGGAACTCTCTCCAAGGCGGTCAGGGATACGGGTAGGGTGCTGCACAAGCTGCTTTAGGTCATTAAGGATAGAAAAGATGTAGGCTTGTTCACCAGGTGGATCAGTGAAATGAGAGGAGAGCCAAAGGTGGTGGTGAACATTGAAATCACCTATTATGGAGATTTCAGAGAAAGGAGAAATTGATAGGATGTGTTCCATCTTAGAAGTAAGATAGTCGAAGCATTTTTCGTAGCCAGTAGAATAAGAGGATAGGTAAACAGCACAGATATATTTAGTCAGAGAATGACAGGATAGCCGAAGCCAGAGAGTAGAGAATTCTGAAGATTCAAGTTCAGGAACACGATAGCAAGATGAGTCATTGCGTACATATACACAGCAGCCACTTTAGGCTTTGAAAAAAGTATAGAGAAAGTAAGAGGATACAGAAAAGGGTTTGTTTTTCCGTTGCTTCGTGCATTGCAGGGAAATGGTGTGTCATCAGTATGAATGTTTGATTATTGAAAAATACAAACATAATAATACCGGGAAAAATGTATAACTGAATTTTTAAAAATTCATGGATAACTAATTACTCTGTTGACTATTGGCCACAGAAGTGTTGTTGCCTCCCCTATTATTCTCTCCATGGTTTTGTGATCAGTCCGGTGAATCTATAGGTAGTTACTTAGATTGCTTGGCCACATATCAGTGTCATTAGAGTTGTTTGCATCACAGACTAATCTTCAAAGTCCATGGTGAGAAAGGCAGACGAGACGACAGCACTGTGTTGTTGATAGTACAGAGGTGGTAACACGGATCTGTGTTGTCATACCTGTTTTGTTGCAGGTGGAGGCCAGGAGTGATGGCTGTCCGTGCACCTGGTGGGATGACGACAGGATCTGGAGGTGTGAGCAACCAGGCGAGGCCGTACCCACCCAGTGCTGGCAGGTACATACACAAGGACAAATTTTGCTTCATATATTACCCTTTCTGCTTTTCTCTTGCCTTTGTTGGCTAATATTTGTTAAACTGAGGGAGGATTGGTAAGTTTTTCTGACCGTAGATCAAGCTTTTTGGTATAATGCGTCACAAAGGAGAGAGACGGACAAGCCATAAGAATGAAGTAAGATCAGCTGCGGTATATATAAGGGTGATTTTTGTTCCTGGCAGGTACACGAAGACGTCAGGATCATTCAGTTCTCCACTCCCTTCGCGTTCCCCTCCCACGACCTGACACATGAAAATCTCCTGAACTTGGAAATCCTGGAACTAAACTACGCCACCGAAATAGCAGACGATGCACTGACGGCCCTGAAGAAGCTGTGGTACCTGGACATAATGTACGGGAATATCACCAAACTGCCAGACCTCAGCAGCCAGACTCTCCTCACCAGCCTCGACGCTTCCTACAATCGCCTGACCACCGTGCCGAGCCTCACACACATGACAAAACTCAGCTTCCTGGGCCTCCACCACAACATGATCCACCACCTGCCAGACCATTTCCTCCCTGCCAGGTGTGTTTCCATTTTGCACCCTGAAACAACTCACTACTACTGGTCGTAATTTAGGGGAGGACTGGGTCTTAACACAAAGTACTTGTCTTTCCTAACCCTCACAAGATCAGGACAAATCTAGTATTGTATTCTAGTTAATGTCAGATGCTTTTATTCAGCTGTGAGGGAATGATACGAACCTGAGCGTAAACACTGGACCAGCACCATTAACTCTTTCATGGTCAGTACAACTCTTATTCTGGGTGATGCAAAACCATTTCATACAGCTGAGATTGTATCACAGGAGCCGAGTGTACTGATAACTCACATGTAGCCTTCTTCTTCTCCACAGCAGTGTGTCTTCGTTCATAATGTCTCTCGCCAACAACCTTCTGACTGCAATCAACGCCTCCAGCATCGTGCGGGCCCCACAGTTCAGCAGCTTCACCTTTGACCACTTGAACACCTTATGGGCGACGCAGGCTCAGAGCCGCCAACTTATCGCCAAGGAGTTCATCTGTAACATCGACCTGGAGAGGATTATTGTTACTACTGACAATCCACCCCACCCCTGACCCTCTGGTAGGATTTCGCTCAGCTGAACACATCATCTGGTGGCAGTGTTAAAGGGTTGATCGTTATGTTTTCGACCCACTGCATCACAGGTTTGCTCAGATGAAAATACCTGTGAGGTTAGCCATGAAAGTACTCGTTGACAGTAAGTACAGTCCCTCATAAATCTCTCTCTCTCTCTCTCTCTCTCTCTCTCTCTCTCTCTCTCTCTCTCTCTCTCTCTCTCTCTCTCTCTCTCTCTCTCTCTCTCTCTCTCTCTCACGGGACTCCTCAAACACTAGAGAATAGATGATGTACGAGTATGTAACACGTCTGGTCAGTCATTTTGGCACACCTGTCTCCCTACCACAGACCTCCATGCCTGGGATACGTATTTGATTATTCTGATACTGTAGACTGAGGCGTCATTGTATTAGCTACACTAGAACTTATTTTGTGCATAATGGTTTACTGGTATTCACGATCTTACGATGCATATCATATTACATTATCAACAGGTGTAAGTAGGATTCTGCATCTGTCTATTGCTGTCAGTCCATATTTGGTTCAGTGCAGAAACGAACCTTCTCAGAGGTAGGGTGGTAGAAGTGATCCTTACCCATGCTGACGCAGTACGAATGGTGGAAGGGTGTCTGTAGAAACAGGGACAGAAAATGTGTCTTTAGGAATTGGGATAGAAAATGTGTCTGTAGGAATAGCGATATCTGTGAAAAGTCGAGGTGTTGCCATGACTACGTTTGTGTATGTTAGGTCAATATATGGCATCGACAGAACCGACAGGGTGCAGACATAAGGAAGGGAATACTACTTGCAGCCAAGGTTTGATTTCGAACTCTAAACTCGGGAGGCGACTGTGCTACCGACTGAGGCACCGCAGCTCCTGGAAGTTGAATTCGGTGCGTATAATTTTTAGTAACATCATTTACGTTATAGAGCCATTTAATCATGTTATTTATGTGATACTACGTAAAACCGTAATTACGGCAGCTACTGTGGTGTCAGAATGACGCTGAACACTCCACTACAAAATGTTTGAAGTACTGGTTGTGAGTAACTAAGATAATGGACATTCGAGAAGGTTTATCAGGTGAACTGATAGCACTAACTAACCAGTGATTAAAAAAAAAAAAAAGTAGAGCACCATATATAACAATATCTACCAAATCACCATTATTTCAATATGTAGGATCAACACTCGAGAAGTACTATAAATATTTGTGGATGTTAAGGGTATTTCATTATACAGTAAATATTTTTCTTTCGTCTATAGGATGCATTCCAGTAGAGCTCTTACGTAACTCTTTTCTTAACAATAGAGTGACACCACCTTCCTGTGTGGCAGATGTCCAGATGATATATATCCTACTTCTAACAGTTCTGTCTTTAGTACAGATGTCCCCTATATTAAACCACTTGCCTCACCTGACACTGCCAAGCTGATGAGTGCAAGTTTTTTTTTTTTTTTAATAACAGAACGGAGGAAGGAAAAACAAATGAGTAAAAAAAAATAATCCATACACCAGAGTACTGGTGTCCTCCATTCATAAAATGTCTGTAACAGTTGGACTTGAACTGCTGTAAGTGTGCAATACAGGGAGGCATTGCGCACTTTCAGTCGGTGGTGCTCTGTTGGGTATTTCAACTTTTGTACATATGTAAATGCTTTGCATCTTCTTGCATAAGTTCTCTTAATCAGGGTCTACAGCTGACGTATATCACTTCTATTCTATCCACCCGTAACAAGTCTGGTAGTTCAGTACCCATCCATCAACCCACCAACTGAACCCGCTAATGACAACAATCTGTGGATACTTGCAGTGCAAATGACTACGTATACGTATGGTATTCTCACGGCTGGGAATCATGATCTCAGGTAACCAATATTAAATCCTGACAATATCACAGTGATAACATGGCGCTTAGATTTACAAAACCCATATTATTCTGAGGAATGTAGCCATCGCGAGCAGATGGAAAAAGTAATGACCTCTCTGTTGAACAGCAGTCTCACTCGTCTGCCTTGTAAACACGAAATATTCTGTACAGATATCTTACATCAAGTATATTATATAGAAAATACAGTGGTATATACAGCAATGTCTGTCTTAAAATACTGGAGCAGTAGATAGGCATAATACTGAAGTCGATAACTTATGAAATGCTCATAACTCCAGCCATATTGTAAATGAGAGAAATCGATGAATCCGAAATATTACAATTTGTGCATATAATTTCAATTCTGTATTTTGAGAGAAGTAAATCACTAGGGGTCCACATCAAAATTCGTCTCGGTTCGGAAGTGGACTGCGGTCCGCCATCTGATGCCATAGAGACAAAGGTCTCTATGTTAGAAGCTTCCTGCAAAAAACAAACCCCAGTCATTTACAGACATTCAGCAGTACAGAAAAGAAAGACCTGGTAAAAGATGTCGTGGAGATAAACGGTGATGACAGGACGAAAACCGTTCACGTTCGTTCGTTCGTTGAAAGATTCCCTGCACATATAGTGCAGGCCGGGCCATACATTAGCCCGGTCAGTGGTGTATGGGCTGATTAAAAAACAGTAAGTGGGGAGGACAGGACCTGGGGAGTGCCCAGCACACACATCCTGTCTCCTGGCTGGCTTTGTGGTGTGTGTGAACCGTTCACAATCAGTAAACGTTGATAATGGCGCCAGAAAGTGTGTTGGTGGTGGAACGAGTTCTGTGTATCCATACATCACCAAGGATGCGTGACTTGGTACTGGTTGATAGCTGCCTGAAGGCTAAAGCTGGTGGACTTAAAACTAAATTTCCTTAAAAGGAGGCCAAGAGTAAAGTAAATGAAGCATTGAATATACATTTTGGCTCTAATACCGCTTACTGCGTATCTGAATCAAAGGAAATGTTGTCTGAAATGACTAGACAGGTCTCTCTCCTTCTCTGGGAGACTCAAACATCGTTCCCAGAATTTTTAGACGAATAACAACGTTAAGATGTTTGTGCACAGTGGCTGCACCCTCAATCCTGTTTTCAGTGGAGTTATAAATTGCAGTAACAGTTAAAACTGGTGTCTTCAAGATGTCTCCAGATGTACGCTCCTCCATCGTAGAACATGGCTTACATATATGTTCTTAAGGTCTCTGACAGATTCTGGGCGTCATCATTGACAAGGTTTGACCACATACCTGACATGTGTACCAGACGAAAGAGGGTGCAGGGAACAGCATGGTGAATGAAGAGGTGAGACAGGCTGTGGCACAAAAGAAGAAAGCATATAGTGAGTGGATGAGAAACATGGGCGTAGAAGAAGTTGAGAGACGGAGGAGGGAGTTATATGTAGAGAGGAAGAGGTGAAAAGATTAGTATGAGAGAGTAAGAAGAGAGTGAATGAGGAATGTGGAAGGAATTTGAATGTAAAGTGGAGGGAATGTAAGAAAATTATCTGGAAAGAGGTAAAGAGAGTTAGACAGGGTGTCAAAGAAGTTAGTCGCGGAGTGAAAGATATAAATGGTAGATTACTAGTGGAGAAGGGAGAAAAAGTGAGCAGATGGAGAGAACACTTAAAGGAATTGTTGAACATAGAGAATGATAGTAATGCGAGTATAAGTGGCTGGGGAATGACTGGGAGAAGGAGGGATGTGAGAGGAGAGGAAGAACTCAGTAGCATGGAAGTTGTGGAAGCAGTGAAGCAAGTCAAAATGAGGAAAGCCCCAGGAACTGATAAGGTGTGTGGTGAAATGCTGAAGCATAGGGGAGAGATAGTAGTAGAATGGATGTGGAAGATTTGCAGATTAGCCTGGGAAGAAGGTAGAGTCCCGGAGGATTGGAAGTCAGGTATAATTATTCCCCTGTACAAAGGAAAAGGGGAAAAAGAAGTGTATGGTAATCATAGGAACATTTGTCTTTTTAGTGTAATAGGAAAAGTATATGGTAGGATACTTATTGACAGAGTTAGGGAAATAAAAGAGGAATTAGTTGGAGAAGAACAGGGAGGTTTTAGGTACGGAAGAGGTTGTGTAGATCAGATATTCATTCTTAGATCTTTAGTGGAAAAGTGTGTAGAGAAGGGAAAGAAATTGTATGCTGTCTTCATGGATTTGGAGAAAGCACATGACAGGGTGGGTAGACAAGGATTGTGGAAAGAATTAAGAATATATGGAGAAGATGGGAAGTTGTTGAATGCCGTGAAGAGTGTGTATGAGGATGCTAAGGCTGCAGTGCGTGTGGATAGTGAACTGAGAGAATTTTTCTATTTGAAGATTGGATTGAAACAGGGATGTGTCATATCCCCATGGTTGTTCAGTCTATTTATGGATAGATTTATAAAAGAGATACAAGTAGGGCAGTGGATGTTGGAGCGGCCCTAATGAGATAGGGCAGTGTTTGGAAACTCCTTGTACTGTTGTTTGCAGATGATACTGTGTTGTTAAGTGAAGACGAAGGGGAGCTGCAAGGCTTAGTGGATGAGTTTGGGAGAGTGTGTAAGAAACGGAATCTAAAGATGAATGTAGGGAAGAGTAACGTTATTCTCTTCAAGAGAAATGAAATCAGTGAATGTACAGTGAAGTTGGATGAGGAGGAAATGGAAAATGGAAGTGCGTTTGAGTACTTGGGTAGTGTGATGAGTAAGGCTGGAAGTTTAGAGGGTGAAGTGCTTGAAAGGGTATAACAAGGAAGAAAGGTTGCTGGTTTCTTGAAAGCATTGTTAAGAAACAGGGAGATGAGCATGGAAGTGAAGAAGTTACTACATGACAGTATTGTGATACCAGCTCTAACGTATGGAAGTGAAGCTTGGACCTTGTTTGAGGGACAGAAGTCAAGATTGAGTGCAGTGGAAATGAGTTATTTGAGAGGAGCATGTGAAGCCACATGGAGTGACAGACTGACAAATGTGGAAGTGAAGGAGCGTTGTGATGTGGATGTGGATGTGATAGGAAGCGTTTGGAGAAATACATTGAGGAGGTTTGGCCATATGAGAGGATGGAAAGTGAGGGACGTACGACGAGAGTGTATGTGAGTGAGGTGGAGAGGGAGAGAGGGAGGGGGAGGCCAAGGATGAGATGGAGGGATGGAGTGGAGAGGTATATGAGCGAGGGGTGTGTGAGCTGGAAGCAAGGCTGTAAAGTGGCCGGAGACAGGGCGACATAAAGGCGATTTGTTTGTGGCCACCCAGTACAGGATTAAGGCGTCTGGCAGTGGGCAGAAGAGACAGATAGATTACCAGGCCTTTGGACAATGCAACAATATGGTCTGGTTGTAGCGAAGCAGGTTAAACTCATACTACACAGTACATGCATTGACCTCTTTCATCCATTCACGTATTTTATTTCAGTCAGTTGCAGCATTGACCTTGTTGGCCTCAGTCAGGTCGCAGCCAAACTTTAATACTCCATCATACCAGTCAGTCCTACAGACAATCTTGGCTAACTCTGTATGCATTGTACTTTCACATTTGTTCTGTTTCTGTGATCCTACACTTGTAATTTTTAATCTCCACCCAAATACAGGAGGCATATTTCACCCAGTTTCCATCATGTACACAGTATATAATCAAAATTCATCTTCAGAAAACAATGCCTTATTATTCTGCGTAGTGTATAAAGTTGAAAACATCAAAAAGTAATGGTCCTTCATCCTTATAACTCCTGTGCCTTTCCCCCCTGTACCCTTTTTCTCTCACTTTCCGTACGCCCTTCCAGTCAGCGTCTCAGTCCCCATCCTCTTCACATGGCCAAACCAACTCAGAGCATTTCGCTTAATACTTTCGATCACATCCACATCATCACCATAATGCTTCTTTACATTCTCACTTGTCCGTCTGTCTCTCCATATAACTGCACCAGCTCCTCATTCGCCTCTGCTCTTGTCACTCTTTATTATCCTTCCAACTGGGTCCGAGCTTTACTTCTATACGTTAGAGTGGGGATAATAATACTGTCATGCAGTGACTGTATTATTTCCATGCTCACTTCTCTATTCCATATTATTGCTGCCAGTGAACTAGCTACTTCCTTCCCTGCTATATCCTTTCATGCACTTCATTCCCTAAACTTCCATCCTTACACATCACACTGCTTACTATATGAATGCATTCGCATTCTCCATTTCCTGGCCATATAGCCTCACTATGCATTCTGTAACTTGATTACTAGCAAAGACAATAAGTTTACTCTCAGCTACATTCACTTTTAGATTTCGCTCATTACATCCACTCCCTGAGTCACTCACCAAGGTTTGCTGCTGCCATACATCTTTACATAACAATACAGTTTCATCAGCAAAAACAGTACAGACAGTTTCCAAGCCCTACCCTCCCTTACTAGGGACATTCCAACATCCGCTGCCCTACCTTATATCTCTTAAAACACCATATATACTGGAGAGAGAGAGAGAGAGAGAGAGAGAGAGAGAGAGAGAGAAAGAGAGAGAGAGACCATAATACATCGGTGTCACAGTCCGACTTTCAAGTAAAAGAACTCAATTCACCACCCGCATGCAAGGTAGTCGTAGCGCCCTCAGGCGTTCTGTTGACAGCACTCAACAATTTCCCATCTGCACCATTTATTTTCAGCAACTTCAACATTACTTGCTTGTCTGTTCCGTCATATCCTTTCTCCAGATCCGTGAAAGCAGCTTACAGCTTCATTTCCTTGTCTAGCTCCTTAACTACTAAAGCTCTTTGAACGAATATTTGATCTCTGCAACCCGTTCCTTTCCAAAGCTTCGTTTTGTTCTTTTCCAGTTAATTCCTCCGTTATCTCCCGGGCTCCATCGACAAGTATCTTACCATATATCTTTCCTCTTACACTGAGAATTCAAATACCATTATGCTTGCTACAAATTTCCCTTTCCCCTTTTCCTGTGTATAGGGGAACTATTATACCTGATTTCCAGTCCACTGTCACCATGTCTCCTCCACATTTCAACACTGAGCAACGCAGCCCATCGCTTCCTGTGTCTTTCCCCATTTTGACTGTCTCCATTGCTTCAGATACTTCCACCCTATTGATCTCGTCATCCCGAGTCGTCTCTCTTCTCCCAGCCATTCTCCGGCCACTTATACTTGCGTTAATTTCATTCTCTGTATTCAGTAGTTCCTTAATATGTTTTCTCTGTTTAATAATTTTCTCTCCTTTCTCCATCATCATTCTGCCGGTTTATCCTTCACCTCTCTAAAACTTCCCTTATCACCCTGTCTTACACTCTTGACCTCTTTCCTAAACGGTTTCTTAGATTTATTCCATTTTACACTCAGATTTCTTCCAAGCTCCTCACCCGTTCTTTTCTTACTTTCTTTTGTCTTTTCACCTCTCTCCACATCTCTGCATACAGCTCTCTTGTTCATCTCTCCACATTCTCCATTCCACTACTTCCAATCCGGTCACCACATGCTCTCTGCTCTTCCACAGCTCTTTTCACCTCATTCCACCACGCTGTTTCTTTCATCCCCTTCCTTCTTCACTGCACCCAGCACACTACCTCACATAGCACTGTACATCCTTGATTATTTAACGATCGTGAAACAAACTCACAAGAATCAGGCGACCCGAAAATACCGAATATTTTTTTTTACCTAACCTGCCAATAATATACGAGAAATTTCATGACGGATGCTTCTACTTGTACAAAACACTGAAAGGATGGTACTACACATTTAAATATCTGTTTACTGTGCCATGAAACACATGTAGTGGTTCTCTCTTATGTTGTCCTTTGTCACTTCTAATTACTGTTTTATCTGATCGAATATTTCTGTGTACGTACAAGTTTTGTGGAGGACTCTTTCCAGGAAACCCGCACTATGATGGCAGTCTATTGTGTCCTCAGTTAAGCTTTAGACATCAAAGGTGCGGTGTGTTATCGTTGTCCTCATCCCTGAATCGATTCTACATTTTGTACACTGTTTAACAAGTTTGGTATTATTCTGGCCACTTGTACTGGTAACTAGAATAGTAAATTGTCGAACTTGAATGGCTAATTCCTGGAAATTATTATAATTATTATTAGTAGTAGTAGTAGTAGCATTAGTATTAGTATTAATATTAGTATTATTTTATTATTATTTTATTATTATCATCATCGTCATTATCATCATCCCCTTCCTTCAGCTTGCATACATAGTCGTCTTTTTTCTTATCATTGTAAGTGAAGCTTTCATAATTAATAGTACACACATAACTCTGCAATGTATACAATAATGTCGGTTGAATATCGACAAAAGTTTTAAAACTGATTTCTCAAAATGAATGAATGAATGAATAAATAAATAAATAAATAAATACTTCAAGGAAATAGAACTCTGTCACAGAACTCTAGTTCCGTTTTCGTGATACGTGTTTGCTCAACATTAGTGGCATCTGGATCACTAAACATAAGCATCTGTTTTCCTGACATTTTGACATATGCAAAACCATATTATTTATATGTTTTTGTTTGAATCTGGTGTTGTAATGACAGACTAGTAGCTTCTGAATTCATAAGTTTCTACAAATAGTGAGGATGGATGACCAGAAAATAGAGATTATTGGGGTAACGTGATGAGTTAAGATGGTAGTTTAGAAGATAAAGTGCTTGTTAGGGTACAACAGGGAAGGAAGGTTGATGGTAAAAAGTCTTTGCATGATACTGTCGTGATCTGACACTGATGATAAGACACAAAGCAAGAGTGAGAGCAGGAGAAATCAGTTATGTGATAAAAGCATGTAGAGTGACACGGAAAATACAGACACACAAATAGAGAAGAGAGGGAGACTTGTGGTGGTGATGTGTATGTGACTGGAGGCATTGGGAGCATTACACTAAGATGTATTGTCATTTGAGGAAGACGGAGATTATGAGACTGACCAGAAAAGTGTAAGTGAGTGAGGTGGAGAGGAAAACCGAGGATGAGATGGAGGGATGGAGTGGTGAGATATGAAAAAGAGGGGAGTGTGGGTTGAAGGAGGGCAGCCAATTGGCAGAGTATAGGGTGACATGGATGCGATTTTGTCTGTAGCCACCCCTTACGAGATTAAGGCGGCTGGCTGTAGATAGTTAGAATAAACTGGATCTTGTTCAAAAGAAATCCTTGCTCTCATGAATTTTAAGAGAAATATAACCATTATAAGCCACTAGCAATAAACATCCTGTCAGTGGTAATATTTTAACTGTGGCTGCAGAGAATAAAGTTAAAAGTTAATTAGACCTTGTTGTCCAGGAATCCACCCATCCATCTCCAAGCTGTAATACTGTAGTGGAAGACTCAACAACAAGTCCCCAGTGTAACCTTATCTCCGGCAGTATATTAATTTTGACTGGACTGGTGAAAGTTAGTATGCCTTGTATCCCGGGTGCCTACCTCTCTACGCAAATGTTCCAGGACCAGAATGACTCAGCAGTGTTCCAGCACAACCCGTCTCCAGCCATATATCACCTTTGGCTGGACAAATGGAAGTTGAAAGTTGATATTGCCTCGTCCTCCAGAAACCCATTGATCTTCACCTAAGCTTCAGGACCAGGATGACTCAGCACGTTCACACACACACACACACACACACACACACACACACACACACACACACACACACACACACACAGTTGCGTTTATATTATAGATACCTACTATATAATATTTATTCACTCATATTCATTCATTATCCAGTCCTTTTTTGGCCCATTAGGAGCATAAGGGCCTAGAGCTAAATTAGGCTCTTCACTCCCAGCATATAAGGCGAGAGTGACCAGACTTACTAGCCCCTGAGTGACGTTATCTGAACAATGAACCCCTGGCCACGCCTCGGATGTAACCATTATAGGCCACACTTGATGGGAACCCCTTCATCTACTAGACCACAAGGCGACATTTGCTTATAAGGTAACCAGCCAACATAGAAAATGGTTTCCTGGATTACCGAAAGCCATTATGTCACTCAGCATACAATGACCTTAAGACAGCACTGCATCAAGGGACTGGGTCATGGTCGCCCCCACCTACCACATCCATTATAACCTTCATATTATACGCTGAATTAGGTATAATGCATCAAATATGTGAAGGATTTGGATGAATTATAATATTTATTTAATCGTCCATTTTCTTCACTCTGAAAGCTTACTGTATCTTCATATAATACAAAATCAATAGTCTGCAAATCTCATTCAGAAACATTTAAAAAAAAAAAAAAACTGCTGAAAGTGACTTAGTAAACTTGAGCTGAGCATGTATTTTAACATCTTCAGTCTAATGAAGTACTTTTGTATTATTCTCATTACTCATGTATGGTTATATTCTATCTGGGAGATCATCCCTGTTCTGAAAGAGATAATGGAGGCCATATTTAACTCCCCAATTTAAAAGAAAAAAATCTCTCAGGAGCAGAATGAAATCGTCTGGAATGAGCAGGAATAAACCACGAATACGTCACCGCATTCAAGGAGTTAAGGACTGAACCGTGCATGTACCGTCATATGCGGCATAATGGAGGGTCCAGCGTTTGTGCCCGTCCATGTACAGTACAGTATAGATTATCCTGTAAAATCTCAAATTCCTTTCACCTCAACTCGATTATTCTTCACGTGAAATGAATGTCAATGATATTTTCCACTATATCTGCATTATTTGCTCTTCATGATTTAAGATGAGTGATTCAGAAGTTATACAGGCAACAAAGGATATGCAAATAAAACTTTGTGTGCATACGAGTATTTCTTGACACTCAGCTTACTTTAAAACACCATGATATAACACTTCTGGTAAATGATTGATAGAAATAAATATCACAAACTAGCCATTTCGGCATCAAAAGAGTATTCATGATTCTTTGAAAATAAAATGAGATATATATTGTGAGAATACGAGTGAAATGGTCGCGGATTTGTTCACATGGAGCCGAGTTTTATATCTGTCTGGTAATACCCTTGATTGGCACTAAATTATTCTGAACATGAACGCCCCTACAAACGTTTGAAAATACGTCACGTAAAACTGTAATGTGAATGACCGCAATGAATAAACTACCTCTCTCACGATCGGGACAACTCCGGTCTTCTATTCCAGCTACCACTTCAGTATTATTCAGCTGAGTGAGCCACAGGAGCCTGATCTGATTTTTAATATTGATACCATTACCCTACTCATGCTCGGGACAACTCTAGTAATCTCTCCCAGTTACTGCCAAACGAATTTACGAGTATTGAGCTGATTCACAGGAGCATACAGGACTTAGGTACTCGACAGATAAAATGACATCAAGAAGACCCATTCAGTGAGTGCAACACCCGCGTCCAACAACTGGTCTAAGGGACGAAAAATTTACTTTGTTTTGTGACCTTGACCTTCGAACGAATACTTTCAACATCGAATTTCTTCACTCTTGTCTGATCTTTAGCCCATCCACCCACTTTGGCCTAAATCAGATCAGAATTGTTTGATTACCCGTCCTCGCCCCGGATGGGCTCGGGGACGGGTTTTGTTTTCACTAAGTTTGTCTGTTTGTCTGCTTGTTTGTCTGTCTGTCTGTCTGTTAACAACTTTACGCGAAAACTACTGGTGCGATCTGGACTAAAGTAACAGGGATGATGGACTAGACCTTCTGATCACCTGATTAAATTTTGGGCCAAATTGGGCCAAGGACCAGGCTGTAGGCCCGAAAAATGTAACAAATGAATAAATAAATAGAACGGGGATAGGTAAAAATCGTTTTTCTCCATAACTCCTATCAAATTCGTCCTGTCGACATGAAACCAAAACCTAAAGGTGCATCTTTCAAATCTGCATCCTATAACATGTCTCATTACATCAGGGGGGTCACCCCTCACTTAGCAGTAGGGGGGTCAATGTCCGGTGGGTCGGGCCTAAAATTTCAAATGGGCATAAAATCGTCAATTTTTGCCCGATTTACTCCAAATTTGATATGTGACATCTTTGACTAGATATCCTGTTGTGTTTATACGTCAGCACTAAAATGACTGCCGGGGTCGGGTTTGCTGTGCCTTGGCACCGCTTCTTGTTTGATCGAGTGATCTTGATCTTTGAACTGTTGTTCTCAAAGGGTAATACAATCACTTCATCAGCGACTGACCTTAAATCCTTCCATCCAGTCCTGTCCAAATCGAACCAAAACGTCTTGAGTTAAAGGGCCGAGCATTTGACCTTGACCTCTTAAGAATTGTTCTTAAAATTGACTTTCTCCTTGCTTCACCCTGAACCCTCTCATAAAGTTTGGTCTAAACTGGATGGAAACTGTTTCAACTGACCCTCCCAGGTGACTTTGACATTTGACATTTCCTTGTCACCTTGACAGTTCATTGATTATTTTCAAAACTGAATCCCTCGAGTCTTGCTCTACCATGAATCCTTCCACAAAACTTGTTGTAAGACGATTTTTAAACCCTGCTTTGTGGCTTTGACCTTTGACCTATACTTCTCAAAAACTCTAGGCCAACCCCCCGTTCAAATAAAACCAACACAGCTTTAGTTATTTTGTTCACGCACAGACACACAGGTCGAACTTTGACCTAACCCGTGACCTTGATGTTCGATATGTTGTAAAAAGTTGGGTCTCCTTGGCTGACCCTTAATCCTTCCATCAAGTTCGATTAAACTCGGATCAAAATTTTCTGAGCCATTGTAAATACACACACACACACACACACACACACACACACACACACACTCAGAGAGAGAGAGAGAGAAAGAGAGAGAGAGAGAGAGAGAGAGAGAGAGAGAGAACAAACAGACAAACGCCGACCTTAACATCACATCTCTCGCCCCACGAGCACTGACGTAAAAGAAAAGGGCAGATGTGTGCTTCATCATCGGCATTATTATAATTATTATCGTCCTACCTTTTTTTCCACCAATAAACATGGTGGGTACGATCCTGAAATACGAACAATAGAGCTTCATTTTTCTGTCTGTCTGCCTGTCCTCTATGGAAATCGAAAGGGATGCATAACGCATACAGAACTCTCTAAACAGCTCTAACAGGTGTAACTTTTTACGACGAAATCAGAGTGCACCTTACAGTTGCTGAAGTGGCGCCCCTGATGGTCCAAATTAGACCTAATTAGAAATAATCAAGTCAACATCGTGGAAACATGGTAGCCAGTTATAATAGATAGATAGATAAATAGATATAGATATAGATATTACATTCATATCGTTATTAGCTACAATTGGTCGGATGGGTAGGGTGGGAGGGGTGGGTGGCCAGGATCGGTGGGTGGGCGGGTAGTGAGAAGGTAGGTCCATGACAGGAACACATCCAAGGGGAATCTATTCCTAGGGAAAAGGACCCAAGGAGAAACGTAGGTTCGAGTGGTAAAATGAGATCCTGGGGAGTCTTCTCCCACAGGAGGAGTGACCATTCAGAGTCCCTGGCAACGCCGGTATGCAAGATCATAGGGTTTTACCCGGGCAAGGATTGGTACGCTTGTTAGTTTCTAAATATATTTTGACAGATAATTTTTATAATTGTGATATGAATAATCAAGAGAGAAATTGAGACAAAGCCAGAAAAAAAAAATACTGTACCGTAAAAACATACATAATTCACAGAGAACCTACTTGGGTATACAAAAGACTCCGTGGGTAATATTACGCTGATGATTATTAACAGGAACCTGAGTATCGACAAAAAATCGGACTGGGCCATTGAAAAGACAATTAGGCCTATGGAAAGGAATTATATATATCGGACTGTGAATTATGTCTATGGAAATTGAACTGAACCAGTTGAAGGTGACTAAGGCCTCTGAAACTAGACTGGACCTATGGAAAGTGAATTTAGTGAAGTGTGTTCCAGTGATCAGCCATTCCCAAGAGGAGGAATGCAGTGGTGAAATCCTTCCCTGCTCTAGTAAAGCTATACTTTATCGTCTAACCCAAACTGAATACAAGGGCCACACAGAGAATGCAATATCCGCGCACACCAAAGGGTCCAAGTCCCAAACACTGACTTTGTCCTGTGACATTGTCCTTCAACCAACTGCCCCCAAAATCGAATTACATCATCATTGTCTGGCACTTAACTCTTCCACCAAGTTTGGTCAGTATCAGATCAGAACTGTTTGGGTCGACCTTGCCTTGTGATCTTGACATCTGGCTGACTGTTCTCATAATCGGATCCTTTTATCCTCACCACACCCTGAACCTTTTCACAGTTTGAATCATTGTTCTCAAATACAACGGGTTTACCCCTTGGCTGAACCTCAACCTTTCCACCAAGTTTGTTCCAAATGAGATTCAAGTTGTGTCATTTATTTCGTACACACGCAGGCACACAGACCGAACTTTGGCCTTGCCCTGCGACTTTGTCCTTTGACCTTCTCAAAATACGAATGCCTTTGTTCTTGCCTGACGCTCAACCCGTCTAAGTTTGATATAACCTTGATAAAAAATAATTAAGTTGACTTGTTAGATCGGGGTTTGACCTATCCCTGTGACGTTAGCCCTTAAATTATTCTTTAAAACGACAGGTTTTACCTTTGGCAAACATTCAACCATTCCACGAAGTTTTGTTAAAATTAGATGAAATCTTTTGGGGTTGTTTTGTTCACACACACAAACACACACACACACACACACACACACACACACACACACACACACACACACACACACACACACACATCGAGTAAAACACTACGAGTTCTCGCTTCGCAAACAGAGTACAATAAAATAAAAAAAAGGCCATCTTTGGGCTGAACGGGTTACTGAGGTTGTTTATAAGTGTGACTGTCATTGCTGTGACACTACCGTCATTTGAGTTAAATGTGACCTAATAAGGTACACATGAACACTGGTGGCTCAGTTCCCACCACACCATGACTGAGACAACACACTCCGCTCCAGCCCTCACTCCCATCCTCCTCCTCCTTCTCATCCCGGTGAGTTTACTAGTAATAACGGGTCATGACCTTACAGTCAGCGCAGTGAGTTGCTAACATGAGAAAACGTATATTCACATAATGAAGAATGTTATTGTGAAGAGGCAACAATTCGACCCGACTTGGACCTTCTTGCCAAGTGAGCCCGGAACTGTTGAACCTTTACAATGCACATAACCTAAGTATATGGATGTAAGTACTCTCATGTGAACAACAACAACAGCATCCTTTGCTCCGCTGAGTCTCTCTCAGGTGAAAAAGGCTGCCAAGAACTAGTCAGAATATAGTACATTAATTCATCCATTGTTGTGAAAGGGATGAAGGGACTGCTTTCAAACCCTTTATTGTGTAAGTTTTCTCACCAGCGACTAAAAACCTGTGTCAGACCATCGTGGTGAAAGGCATAAAATTCTTAAGGTCGTACTTCCATGCGTCTGGGTATTTTTTAGCACTTCTTAGTGATACGGTTTGCATGTTTCTCTTGATTAATTAAACGTATATGGAGAAGCACACGACTGTTCCACCACGAAATTTCCCTACCGGAGTACTACAGGGCTCCGTTCTTCCACGACGCTGTTCAACCTAGACATGCATGATATTCTAGCAACCCAGCCCTCACAAGTCTCATATGCAGATGGCATCGCATTGCAGACAGTCTGCACACTCCAACAGGACTACCATTGTCCCAGCCAAAACCACCACCACACTCAGCAGCAACAGCCAACATGAATACAAGTACACCCCTCACATCACACTTAACAATGTGTACCTGTGCTACAAACACCCTCTACAAAGATGCTTGGAATGACATGACACAGAACTTACTTCAAAAACCACAAACAAGACACCAAGAGGCGGTGCGCCGCCAGGCTCGGTGCACTCAGGTCAATTACAGGGGCAAAACTTTGGACAACTAAAACACTCTCCTTACTCCATAAACAATACATTAGATCAGTGATGGCCCATGCGACCCCGATTCGGGCTCCTGTCCTAGCTAATGTTCACTACAACACCTTGCACACCAGCGTAATAACTCCCTACACGTCACCACTGACTGCAGCAAAAACTCTCCCACAGCTCATTTATGCTCTAAAACCAAAGTACTCCCTGTCAGAGATTGTCTTGATATAAGCAAACAGTTCTTTGCAGTAGCCTGTGTCAGTAGACAACACTCCTGTCATTACATAACGGAGACACGCAACACACCTAGGTGAAACAATCACCGCACAAACATTAAAAAACCTTCTATAACAACATCCACCTCCAGACATTCCAACACTAGCAATGAAGAATTACCTACATACTTCACGTGCTGGACAACACAACACATCAATCAGAACACAGCGTCACAAGCTACCTCCCCCCCCCCTCCCCCCGACATCCATCCATCGGAGGCGATCTTGAATCAGGACATCACTTAGTCCTCCTCATCTGCCAGCTTAGATCTGGGTTGCGTGGAATCACAGATTTTTTTTTTTTTTTTTATAAATAACAGAACGGAGGAAGGAAACACAAATGAGTAAAAAAAAATAATCCATACACCAGATTACTGGTGTCCTCTGTTCATAAGATATCTGTAACAGTTAGACTTTAACAGTTGTGGATTGAAATTTGGAGGAAAACAACTCTGGGGAAGCGAGTTCCAGAGAGATGCAGTTCTGGGAATGAAAGAATTCTGATAGGCAGAAGTTCTGCAATATGGTTGAGTGACATTCCAGTCATGAGCGCTACCAGATGCCCGTGTAGCACGAGGGAAGGCATGGAGAGGTGGCACCATGGACGCAACTTCGTCTGAGCATTTGCCAAAAAAGTATCTGTAAAATAATGCAAGGGAGGCAACATTCCTTCTTACTTGCAGGGGAGGTAGTTTATATGTAATGGCAGGGTTGTTAATGATTCTAACAGCTTTATTCTGAATTTTGTCTAGTTGTCTTAATGCAACTTCTCCACAATCATTCCACAAGGATGAGCAATATTCAAGCTGAGAGCGCACATGACTCTTATAAATTATAGCTAACTGCTCATCGGCAAAGAAGTTACGGACTCTGTACAATAATCCAAGTTTCTTTGAGGCGGTTTTAGCAAGTGATCTGACATGAGAAGTCCAGCTGAGGGCACTGTTAAGTGAGACACCAAGAATTTCAATACTTTTGGAGATGGGAATATTAGTAGCACTGAAGGTAATGTACGAATCTGGCAATATCTGTCTATTAGTAAACTGTATATATTTAGTTTTACTAGCATTAAAAAAGACAAGGTTGTTTTGTCCCCATTCACTGATTGTAGATAGATCTTGATTTATGGAGATGGCTGTACTGAGTTGAGAGGTAGAGATATTAGACTTTGTAAATGGATGTCTGAGTGTGAATGAACTATGTAGTGTTAAGTCATCTGCATATAAGTGAACGGGATTGTGAGTGACAGATAAGAGATCATTAATATGAACCAGAAATAGGGTTGGCGCCAGAACTGATCCCTGCGGCACGCCGGCGTTAATTGAGTGGAAATTCGAATATACATCATCTACTTTTACTCTTATTTTCCTGTCACTAAGATAAGAAGAAATCAAAGGAACAAAAGACGTTAGTCCATAGCAAGGGAGTTTGGACAGCAGGGAACGGTGCCAACTCTGTCGAAAGCTTTAGAGATATCGAGATGACACATGCCCTGCCTGTAGCACACGCACTGGAACACTACACAGCACATGCCACATTATGAAGCAGACGCAACATCAACGATGTAAGATACCTATGGAACAATCCCACAGGGAAGTTGCTTACCTGCGGTCGACAAGTCTGTTCGATCAGGCACATCGGGGTTGAGCAACAACCAAACCACGTTTTTCAACGGGATGGTCAAGCGAATGATTTAGTGGCATATTCTCGTTGATATATTAGATTTCATAGCACTTCTTCCTTAGTGATCTGTTTTGCTCATTACACCAAAATATCCTTTTAGTATGTTACCGATGGAGGTGATAAGCTTGTGTCTAACTCTTCTGGGACTAAGGCATCTAGGTATAGATATATGCATTTTAAATCTGAGCAGCAAAACTGAAAGAAAATGTAGTCTCACAGAAAAAAAAAAATAGCTAACACTTTTCACTCTGTACTGTGCCATGATCATCCTCGGACCAATTGATGGTAGTAAGTCAACTCTTCATTGTGTCAGTCTTGTTTAAAGCCGCCTATACTGTATTTGTCACAAACATGTAATCAAGATTCCCTCACCACCGCCACTGACCTGTCCTATGATGACGTAGCCACTTGATGCTCGGGCACATTTAGACTTCTGAGCTCCCCCATAGAACATTTGGTGGAGTCAGTACATTGCACCCTTTTAGTAAGCAAGCCTGCGATGTGCGGTACACTTACTAACATAAGCCGAAATCACCGAGAAGAAAATCAAAGCTATAAAAGCATCTCTCTCTCTCTCTCTCTCTCTCTCTCTCTCTCTCTCTCTCTCTCTCTCTCTCTCTCACTCACTCACTTACTCACTCACTCACTCACTCACTCACTCACTCACTCTGTGTGTGTGTGTGTGTGTGTGTGTGTGTGTGTGTGTGTGTGTGTGTGTGTGTGTGAAGTTACAAATCGTCTTGTGGTGGACCAAGGTTGGCGGTCGGGCCGTCAGGTTGGTAGACGAATGGGTGGGCATGGGGGGTAGATTGGTGGGATGGTTGAATTTAAGTGGGTGGGTGTGGTGGGTGATGTGAGTGCAGTTGACGCAGTGGGTGGGAGGAGTGGTTGGGGTGGGCAGGCAGGGTGTGGTGGGTGGGCTGGGTGGGGTGGTTGGGAGTTAATGAGCATGTGGGTGGATGGGTGGATATGTGGCTACTCACATGAGAAGCTAGAATATGGTCTTAGTGCACTGGGTGAGTGGATAGGTATACTGGTGGGAGGGGGGATGAGGAAAATAAGTCCACTGGGAACAGATCCATGGCGCAAATAGGTCCCTGACTGTAACAGGTTCACGTGAGAAACTTGTTTCATGGGGGATACGTCCTTGGGGAAAATGGGTCCAAGTGGAAACACAGGCCTAATAGGTAAAAAGCCTAAAGAGGAAATAGGCCCATATCAGAAAATCACTCCAAGTGGGGACTCGGTGTGTCCTCATCGGGAGAACATGGGTCGACGGAAGTGAAATAGTTCATGGAGGAAAGCGGTCCATAAGGAACATAGGTCATTCAAGGAAAGATGAGTGCGTGAAGGAAAAATGGTCCATGATTAATCTAAGACCCCGTTCACACATCGCCGAAAGAGAAGCCGAATGCATGCCGAATAGGCTTCGGGAAACGTTCGGCGGTCAATTCTGGGCTATTCGGCGCACTTCGGGAACGTTTCGGGGTGTTCGAAATGGGTTCGGGCAAGTCACCGAATATTTCATCAAACATGAAATATTCGGTGTGACCTGCCCGAACTCACTTCCTCGGGGCCCCCTCGGGTCGCATTCGGTAATCCTTCGGTATGCATTCCAAGCATTCAGTATGCATTCGCCGATGTATCGCCGACAAAATGACCGTTATAAATCGGTACGATGTCGGCGATGAATCGGCGAATATGGACAGAATACATACCAAAATTATACCGATTGTCCCAAGAATGTATACAGAATTTTGAACACCGCCACCGAGGCATATATAAAAGGCCAAAGCATCACAGTCACACTTTCCAGAGCTAGGAGAACGGGCGCACTACAGCATCTACAGCAGAATGGAGGCGGGATCCGAAGACCTGTTCCCAGAGGACTCCAACCCCCATTTCCAAGATTCCTGCCTGTCGCAGGAGAGCCAGACAGGTAGGTCAGATACTTGACGCAGAGCAGGGAGTCATGTGCTGCTTTGCCCACAGGGCCACGGCTTGCTTGCTGACTCGCTGGGGGATGACTGCTGTGATGTCCATCTGTTGGAACTGGGAGTGTGATGGGCTTTTGGTACGCCATACACCCCTGGGTGGGCGGGAAGTTCGGTATGCATTCGGGATGCCCTTGGTACAGCATCGGCGATGCATCGACCCGACGATGCATCGCCGATGCATCGTCGATGCTGTACCGAGCACGCATGAAAAATGACGGTTAATTTTCAAAATAAGAGTTTCGGGGTTGGCGTCTGTGCGCATTCTGTTTATGCCTGGTTTGCATTCTATTTCGTCGGTCGGCGACATCAAACAGACAGCAGACAGAAAGGCCGAATTCGGGCAGTTTGCGCCTGATTCTGGCCGAATCCCGGCCGAATAAGATTCGGCACGCATTCGGCATCTCATTCGGCGATGTGTGAACGGGCCCTAAGGGCCTGTTCACACATCGCCGAATGAGATGCCGAATGCGCGCCGAACCGTATTCGGCCAGGATTCGGCCAGAATCGGGCCCAAACTGCCCGAATTTGGCCTTTCTGTCTGCTGTCTGTTTGATGTCGCCGACAGTATACCGACGAAATAGAATGCAAACCGAACGCAAATCGAACGCAAACACCTGAAACTTCTATTTTGAAAATTAACCGTCATTTTTTCGGTGCAACATCGGTACAGCATCGACGATGCATCGGCGATGCATCGTTGATGCATTGCCGATGCTGTACCGAGGGCATCCCGAGTACATACCGAACTTCCCACGGCCACCCAGGGGTGTATATATATGCGCGTACCAAAAAGCCCATCACACTCCCAGTTCCAACAGAGCAACAATGGACATCACAGCAGTCATCCCCAGCGAAGTCAACAACCATGCCGTGGCCCTGTGGAGCAAAGCACAGATGGACTCCCTGCTCTGCATCAAGTATCTGACCTACCTGTACCCGGAAGACGAGGAAAAAGACCACATTTCACCCCGGAGGAGGTGCAAGATTCGCCAGAAGGGGTCCTGTTGGTCCCGTGACTGGCTTCAATGACGGAAAGAATTTACCCAATGGGAGAACCTTCTGCAGGAGCTGATACTGGAGGACTGGACATCATTTCGCAATTTCCTACGCATGGACGAGGACCTCTTCAGTGAACTCCTTGAGAGAATTCGTCCTTGCATTGAAAAGCAGCGCACCTTCTGGTGGGAGCCCTTGGAGGCAGGTTTGAGGCTCTCCATCACCCTCAGGTACCTGGCCACCGGGGACAACTACCGCAGCCTTTCCTTTGGATTCCAAGTACCTCCCAACTCTATCTCCTGCATCATGTACGAGACGTGTGAGGCCATCATCGCGGAGTACATGGACAAGGTGATCGTTTGCCCATCGACAGCCAAGGAATGGAAACAAGTTGCAAGGGCTTCTCACGAAGGTGGCAGTTTCATCACACCATTGGAGTGATAGATGGCAAGCACATTCGTATGCGTGCTCCTAGCAAAAGTGGATCCTACTACTACAACTACAAGAATTTCTTCTCCCTGGTCCTGCTTTCTGTGGTCGACAGTGATTACAAATTCATGTTTGTGGATGTGGGTGCCAATGGGGCAATTTGTGATGCCCAGGTATTTCCCAACTCAACCCTACACAAAGCACTCTCGAATAACCAAGTTCGACTGCTTCCCCGAGAACCTCTGATTGATGGCGAGCACCCGGTGCCCTACTTCATCATTGGAGATGATGCCTTCGCCCTTCAAGAATGGTTGATGAAGCCCTTCCCCAACCGAGGTCACACCTACGAGGAGAGAATCTACAACTACCGCCTCTCCAGAGCAAGACGAGTGGTCGAGAATGCCTTCGGCATCCTCGCGAACAGGTAAGTGAACTTTTGATGTTTACAAATGTCAGACTTGTCTATATATCAATACAATTGAGGAGTAAGTGTTCTTTGTCGCATGGTGCCATGCGAATAACGATAAATTTTCTTATCCCTTCCAGATTTCGCTGCCTGCTGACGGCGATGCTACTGCAGCCGAGGGATGTGGAAGCAGCAGTTCTCGCCGCCTGTTGTCTCCACAATCTCCTGAGGGAGCGGAGGCCGTCGTACTGCATGGCCAATGCTGACGCTGAAGACCCCGTCACGCACAGGGTCACCGAGGGTGCCTGGCACGATGGTAGGCAGTTGGACCCACTGGAGCCCCTGGTGAACCCAAGAGCTCTGGCAGCACCCAAGAACATCTGCAGCTACCTGAAGGACTTCTACAACTCACCTGCAGGACGCGTGTCATGGCAGGACCAGAGGGTGGATGACTAGGAGAGCCAAGCTGTGTGATAGAATATATGCTTTGCGTCTTAGATTATGCTGTGTCATTTTGTAATATGTACATAGTGTATTTCCCATGCACTGTGTTCGTTGTGACTTTTAAAAAAAATTAAAAAAATACCATTGTTGGAGAAAACATACGCGTTTTTTTACATACCAAAATAGTTAAGCTCGCAATTAGTTGGTATAGTAAGAAAACTCAGTGTCACATTTTATTTACTTTACTGATCATCTTACATACACTAGGAAAAATAGCATAAATGGCACGAATGAATAGCTTTCATTAATATACATAGTTATAAGTTAATACAGTTAGAGCTGGGTATATTTCTTGGGGGTGGAATGCTGTTGTAGGAGGGTGAGAGACTTGAGTGCCTGGGCCAAGTTGTGTGATAGAATATATGCTTTGTGTCTTAGATTATGCTGTGTCATTTAGTAATATGTACTTTACATAGTGTACTTCTATCATGCACTGTGTTCGTTGTGACTTGTAAAAAAAAATAAAGGAAATATCATTGTTGGAAAAAACATACGGGTTTTTTTACATACCAAAATAATTAAGCTCGCAATTAGTTGGTATAGCAAGAAAACTCAGTGTCACACTTTATTTACTTTACTGATCAGCTTACTTACACTAGGAAAAATAGCATAAATGGCATGAATGAATAGCTTTCATTAATATACATAGTTATAAGTTAATACAGTTAGAGCTGGGTATACTTCTTGGGAGTGGAATGCTGTCGTAGGGGAGTCGAGAGACTTGAGTGCCTGGGCGTAGTCGGATCCACAGCTGACTGGTTCGCTGGCCTGTTCATGAACGACGCACCCATCAGTTCCCTGAATGACAGGTTTGAAAAACTGGCTGACATCGGCCGGTGCTGGGGGCAGTAGGCACCGGCTTGCTGCTGCTGCTGCTGGTGCTCCAGCTCCCACACCCGCTGCTGCAGTTGCTGCATGTGGCTGGCAGCGTAGGTGGATGGCCCTGGGTCGAGCGGAGGAGGAGCCAGGCCAGAGTGCTGGAGCGGCGCTACTGCCGGTGTGGATTCTGCTGCTGCTGGCGCTGGTGAGGTCCCCATGGTGGAGGCCAGCTCGCTCTCCTGCAGGCTGAGGAGGAGAGCTGTGGTGTCACGCTGGAACCTCATCACACTGTTCATCAACAGCATATCCAGCACCGACTTGATGTAAAGTTCGACACAAGTGTGTCACTGGGGCTCTTCGGCTTTAGGAACTCCTCCAGCTGTTTGGCACTGGCCTGGCTGTCTTCAATGTGTTTCGTGAGCTGTGGAAGTAAGACATTCATTGTAAAATACCGTACAACATACAAAGCGGATAGGGTATTCACTGAAAAATTATAGGGCCACTCATAGCAAAGCGATTCTCACCTGGGCTAAGTAGGGCCTGGTGGAGGGTGTCTTCTCACGCCGCACAGCCGTCCTCTGGGCGTGTTTGGCGGAGGCCTGGGCTGCACCCTGTCTGTCGTCGCTGTGCACAACCTCCATATGTTGGGTTGGATGTGTCTCGTCCTCGCTACGCGTACCTTCTCCCAATTGGGAAAAGGGCAGCTGAAAAAAATAAAAATAAAAACACTAGGACGATTATCTTCAGGAACAAAATTATGTAGAGTCTTGTACAAAGGTCTGTTCTTAAACTTTTTACAGGATTTTTTTTTTTACACTCTCAAGATTGTATCTGCGCAAAACACTCACCTTGGACTGTCATGTCTTTGGCATCGAAACAAACGACCTCAGGAGGCCGAAGTTGCCCCATATCCAGGCGTCCCTCTCGCTCAGGTTCTCCACGATGGGGCCCTGGCCTGACCTTGTGTGGTGTAGCTTCACGTAGCGAGTCCTCATGCCGTCGACCCAAACACATAGCTGGTTGCCTGAAAAACGAAATGATATTTACTGCATATGCATAATTGCTGAGGCACCTCTATAAGTTCACAAAAATCACATGATGAGTGTTATATGAACACACTGCTTGTTACACACACGAAGTAAAAAATCACTGCACACACAAGAAGCACTGTTACTCACTTTCGATGTTGAGCTCCTTGGCATTGTCAGCCATCAATCTCGCCTTCTTGGCGACGTCCTTGTAGCAACTGAGCTTCTTGTTATAAAATATAGGGTGCTGCTGAAGCCACTCAGCCAAGTCGCGCTCCCGCCATTCATTCAGCTTGGATGATGTGCGCCGGACCTTCTTGGGGACAAACACCTGTGACATCTCGCTGTTGTCGTTGTTGTCAGGCAACCGCTGTTGGTCTTCTTCAGAGGAGATGTCCCTAGTGGCCATTTTTCGCTTGTGTTTGCTGAGACCAGCCTCATCACCTCTCATGCGACCTCTTGAAGTCGACGCAGTAGCAGGTCTATCTGGAGGTGGGACCAGGGGCTCCACCACCTCATCGGGAGTCTGGCTCTCCTGTGACAGGCCGCAATCTTGGAAGTTGGGGTTGGAGTCCTCTGGGAACAGGTCTTCAGATGCCGCTTCTATTCTGCTGTAGATGCTGTAGTGCACCCGTTCTCCTAGCTCTGGAAAGTGTGACTGGGATGCTTTGGCCTTTTATATATGCCTCGGTGGGCGGTGTTCAAAATTCTGTATACATTCTTGGGACAATCGGTATAATTTTGGTATGTATTCTGTCCATATTCGCCGATTCATCGCCGACATCGTACCGATTTTTAACAGTCATTTTGTCGGCGATACATCAGTGAATGCATACTGAATGCTTGGAATGCATACCGAAGGATTACCGAATGCGACCCGAGGTGGTCCCGAGGAAGTGAGTTCGGGCAGGTCACACCGAATATTTCATGTTTGATGAAATATTCGGTGACTTGCCCGAACCCATTTCGAACACCCGAAACGTTCCCGAAATGCGCCGAATAGCCCAGAAATGACTGCCGAACGTTTCCCGAAGCCTATTTGACATGCATTCGGCTTCTCTTTCGGCGATGTGTGAACGGGGTATAAGGGGGAAATAAGTCCATGGGAGAAATTAGGTTCATAGAAAGCCCATGGGGAAATAGGTCCATAAGGGAAACAGGTCCATGGATTAAACAGAAAGTCCATTGGAGAAAGTAGCTTAATCAGGGAAAATCTATGGGTGAAACAAGTCCATGAGAAAAACAGGTCAAAGGGGAAATGAGCCCATGGGGAGAATGGGTCCAAAGGGGAAAATGGGTCAATGGAGGAACCGGCTCAGTGACATGTTAATATGTATATGGAAAAAAAACGGGTGGAGAGATGTTCCTTAGAAGGTGTAGCCGGAGACGGACGTATGTGCCAGTAATCTAGTAATACAAGTATGTAAAAGTGCATCGGCAGTTAGTCTGCTTATTAGTTTTTGGTATGCATTTACATTTTGACTTAGATATTATTCTTGATTTCTTAGCACCGCCATTGCAAAGTGGAACACTACTTGGGTGCTTGAGCATCATCAACCCTTGACTTATGTCAAAAGTGCCATCAAAAGGATAAAAAAAATGAATAATAAATAAATATATCGGGGAGGCGCAGCCCTAAAGATCATTAACGCACGTAACATCCTTTTTTTTTGCACGTGTTCTACAGGACATGATGTCTCTTGCAGCACAGCTTATCATATACTGAAGGAATGCCCTTCATAGTCTGAAAACCCTGGTATCCCGGATCAGATCTATACGGACGATCTCGTAACTAATACCTGTTTTTTGCAGGAAGTGGATTATTCCTAATAATTATGACACTAACTCCTGTTCTGGCATCCTCGTGAACCATAGTTGTCGATCAACACCTATTCATACCTCTTGGCTGGAGGGAAGGCATAGCCAGGGTTTCACACCGAATGTAAGACCTATCTGAAAAGTTAATCAGTATTTTGAAGCTTTGTTAGTCAGCAAGATAAATTATTCGCAATGACACTGCTACTCATACAATCCAGAAAAACTTTAAATCACCAGTAACAGGTATTAGTTCAGAGTAAAATCTTGCCCATGGTGTCATGTCAGGCAGACGTAGGAGTAAAAGGTGAAGAGAAAGTATGGCTAATGACCGTATATGATTTTCCGGCAGGTGGTGGCCCAGAGTGAAGACTGTCCGTGCACCTGGCGTGATGACAACAGGACATGGCGGTGTGACGTGCCGGGAGAGGCCGTACCCACCCAGTGCTGGCGGGTGCACGAGAACGTCAAGATCCTGCAGATGCAAACACCCTTCGATTTTGGCTTCCATGACTTGGACCACGAGAACCTACTAAACCTGGAGCGTCTGGAGATCACCGGTGCTAAGAGTTTTGCTCCCGATGCTCTAAGAACATTAAGAAAACTTTGGTATTTGTCTATTATGGACGGTGAAATCACAGAACTCCCTGACTTGAGCAGCCAGACGGAACTAACCAGTTTTGATGTATCCCACAACAACCTATACACCGTGCCCAGCCTCAGCCACATGAGGAAACTGCGTCTCGCCAGCCTTCACCACAACCAGATCAGTTTCCTCCCTGATAGGTTCCTCCCTGAAAACAACGAGACCACAGGGATGTCCATGGTTCAAAACTCTCTGAAGGAACTGAACGCCTCGAGCATCGTGTACGCAGGGCCCCAGAGCAGCTTCACATTTGACGGACAGGTACAGGTGGTGTGGGCGACGGAGGAGGAGAATGACCTGCTAATTGCCAAGGACTTCTACTGCAACATTGATCTGGAGGCTCTTGTTAAGATCATTGATGATCCAACCAACCCTCGTGGTCATACAGCCAAAAAAGGAAGCATGTATCGTTTCAAAGATGCAGCACGAAACTGAATCTTAAATATCGAGGATAATGACCTTTCCCAGGGAATTATGCTACAGTGTCCACCTGAAGACTATTCTTAAAAGCACTGTTAATCCCATCAACCCTCTTAGTTGCACAGTCAACAAAAGTAGCATCGACATTCAGATAATAAATCACCCCGAACAACAGAGATGTTTCAACTTATTTTTCAGTATTTCTGCAAATTATAAGCTAACAATAAAGTACTATTATCCAGTGGTTCGAGGCGAGTCGACCTTAGAAATGAACTTTAGTGATATTTCTCCTAATACATCGGCAATAAATATTCTTTAACAAAGGAAGTACAGTATCATCATCCAGAGGTTCGATGAAGCTGAACCTTAATAGTGTTTCTTCTTAGAACTGAGCAATTATTACGAGTCAGAGAAGGCAGTATGATTACCCAGAGATTCGATGAAATGAACCTTAGAGATGTTTCTGCTGATGTATCAATGTGTTTCGTAATCCTGAAGCAAGAAAAAAAGGAGCTACTCTGAGGTTCCGCGAAGCTTATATTAGGAAAAGTGTCTTGTGTCTCCTTGTGTTTGGTAATCATGAGTCAAGAAAGGAAATATTATTACCCGAAATTTAGACGAAACTTGATCTAGGCAATACTTCTTCATATCTTTTGTTTATTTCAGCTCAGCAAAAATGTTCTACACTCCAACTTGAATATTCAAATATGATGTTAACAGAAGCATGAATATAATACATAAATTACATAGAGATGAAATATAGAAGCTCTGTTACCTTTCTCATAACAATATCAACTAGTCTGCTGCAAAGGGGTGGAGCGCTTTCCCCGTCAAACTTATAGTTCTTAGAATTTAAAATATCATGTTGATGGTATAAATAACTAGTATTTCTTTGAAATAAAAAGAATGTTGATACCACAAACGGTAATTCTTAGAAGCTAAAATGTCAGGTTTATGTCACATAAGTGGTACTCCTTAGAATTTAAACATCAAGGAGTTACCATAAATGGCAGTTTTTATAAAAAAAAAATATCCGATTGATGCCATAGCTGGCAATTCTTAGAATTCAAAGTATTAGGTTGATGCCGTATCTCTTATTGATGTACTATACATTAATGAGATTATACTGCCATGGCTAAAGGACTGACACACACACACACACACACACACACACACACACACACACACGGTCCATAGTGCAGACGTGATGGTTCAGATACACTGCTTGTCAAACATAGCCTGTCTATGAGCGCCCTGAAAACGGTAGATCCTACAGATCCCCGCCCTCCTTTCTTTTTCTTAGTTCCATTTTTATTATTCATTTTCTCTTTTCCCTCCATCTTTGCATGCTGCCTCAAAATAAAACTCGTTGTAAAAAGGGGAACCTCGTTATCGGAATGTCCACATAAAGGGTTAGCCTATTGGTAAGATGTCCACACCACACCTGTACCAAGAATACGAGTACGTAGCAATCACCTCACCTCTAATGACCAACCATAGCACTCTTTTAATTTTTTTTTTTTTCCCGTCAGTGAAATGTCATAATTTCTTCCCATCAGAGGGGAGCAGTGTTGCCTATAAGACCAACCTGTTTTCCACTCTTTATTCCTTTGAAAGGAAACGCATATTACTCTGAGCCCTTGCCGCGAGATGCGTTAAGTGTTTAGTCCTGAAACTCCTCCCACTGCCATGCACACCTGCGAGCACAACAAGCTTCCAGTATTGAAACCAGCACCAGGTCACCTAAATGTAACTGCACGTCTATGCCCCGCCGCAACTACTGCTTCTCTGCTGCTTTTTTTTTTTTTTTTTTTTTTTTTTTTTTGGTCCCGTTGCTGGTGCAGCATTTCCAGAAAAAACTGAGTTTTCATCAGCTGTTTTAAACCAGTTTTACTTAACCTAAGAGGCTAAAATTTTAGACAGACAAACTTCTATCTTTCGATAAATCATTGCAATGTAGCTGAACCTGGCCGGGAGAACGATCGAGCTGAAGTGAAGGTGTTTTTTGCCTCCGGAGCGAGTGGCCACCCAGTGCGGCAAGATTAGCTATTAAGGCACCTGCCACGCCACGAGAATATATTTATTACGCAAGTGATTTTCCTTGTTTATACTAATAAAGACACTAGATCACTTATTTTCAGTACTTTGAACAATAGTGGAAGTGTATTTTGCTATATCAACGTTTCGTTTATTTCCTTAGTTTTTTTTTTTTTTTCTATTGCCACACTTAGCTAACAATTGCCACGTGAACATAAATGTTACGAAGATGACTTTACTGAAAAATCCTTGTATTTACTCGCTTACTCATTTATTTTTCAAACACTTATTATTCTACGGTCACTTATAAGCTGCTGTGTTGCTGCCGTATTACCTCCACCAACGAAGTTGGAGGAGGTTACAGCATGTATTCACCTACGTTTGTATGTTTGTTTTTATCCACACGATCTCCAAAAGCTGTCAATGAATTTATATGAAATTTTGTGGAAGGGTGGGCCCTGGGCCAAAAAAGAATTTATAAAATCTGTGGGCGGATCCTCTGGATCCTAGATAGGCTATCCCCGCACAATATCTCCACAAGTTCTCAATGAATTTCAATAAAATTTTGTGGAAGAGTGAGCCATAGATCAAGGAACAATTGATTAAGTTTTGGGGCGGATCCGGATCCTATGTATTCCACACAGTAGCCTATCTCCACGGATCAGGCTCCGGATCCATTTTAATGGCAATAGCATTGGCGAAGGCATGCGCTCAGTTTGTTATGTTTCTTCTAGACTTAGCATACACTTCCCATGTGAGCACAAAAGTTGCAAAGCTGACCACTAAAAATAAAATCCCAATATTTACTCATTTATCCACTGTTTTCAGTCACCTGTCAACATAGGGTACCTTACAGGCTACATCACTGTCAGTATTTTTATGCTTGTTTTCGTAGTAAGTCTATAGCGCACGTCACTCTCACTCTAGTTCACTGTCTTGAGTCTAGCTGATTCAATTTCGCCTTCACTTTCTGATTCCTGATACGCTACTTCACTAATCCCAGGTTTCTTACATGCTAACACATCATATTTACATTATTTACACTCGTTTCAAAAGCGTCCTTATGAGTGGTACATTCAGAACCATTCTCACAGGCACAGGCCGCACAACCAGCACATATCGTAGTCACTTTCTTGCTTTTCATTTGTTCGCATCGCATGGTGGGGCATCAAAATGCATCAAAAACTCAGTTCATACATCTTTCGATCCCTCAAAATCTTCCGCTGGAGTATCCTCTATTTTTTTTTTTTTTTTTTTTTTTACAATATCCAGCTCAATCCTGCATCATCTCTAAACATACCTGGAGTGTCATTCCCTCAAGATTTATCTTGGAAAGATCATATTACCTCTTTTGTAACATCTGCTTCCAAGAGATTAGGTGTGCTAAGCCAACTCCGTGCCTTCTTTATCCCTGCACAGTTGTTGACTTTATACAGAGGTTTTATTCGCCCTGGTGTGGAATACAACTCTCATGTGTGGAGAAGCTCCCCACATACAGCTCTTCTCAACAAGGTGAAATCAGAGGCTTTTCATCTCAGTAACTCTTCTCTTACCGGCTCCCTTCAACCTCTGTCTCCTCGTCACTGTTGTAGCTCTATCCCCTTCCTGTCGCTACTTCAACGATCACTGCTTCTCTGAACTGAAGGGTGAGGGTGGCCGCTCGACGGTATGGCCGACTTTGCCACTTGAAAAGGTTGAGGTTGGCAGCTCGACGGCGTGGTCTACTGAATGTGAGGTCTACGGTGGATGGCTGGGACAGGTCACGTGTTGTTCTTTTAGATATTTTATCCTGAACACTTGATTGCCTTCCTCAAAATCACTTCCATTGTTCTTTCTGGCAGGGAGAAGGCGCCTCTTGAGTGGGTGGGCGTGCTTCATTCTCACCTTCGTGTGGTGCAAGGGGGGGGGGTCCCGGAGTAAAATCGCGACTCCATTGTGTCCAGTGCATGACTGATGGATGGTGAGTCATGGGAGAGCCCACGCTGGCCACTCATCAAGCACAGGCAAGTATTTCGCGGCAAAATCCAGCGCGGAAAATAAAAAATAAAAAATATATCTCACTGTCGTTTACGAAAGAGCATGACACCTGCCATCATTCTCTTCCGTGACAAAATATCGTAGCCAAGTGGTTAATAATCATCAGCAAAGTATCCATCATTTATTAAGTTGCTGAGGAAGTCTAGCTGCCCCAAGTGTGATATTGGGCTGATTGTATGTTTTCCCCAGAGAGTGTCACATGACTGTAGTTAATGTTGTGGAAGTAGGCTTACTAGTGCAGTGATGATAATTATAATGAGGATGTTGCCAATATGTTGGGTAGGAAAGAGGAATTCCATTATACCTCCTCTCACAACCAGAATATTTTGTGGCATGAAATGTTGATAACTGAGTATCTCTGTGCACTTTATAATCAAAGTCTGTTTTAATTAACCCCAATATACTTACATTCAACTGCAGTGAGCTTTTCTTAGTCGAATAACATTATCTGTAATCAGCAATAATGAAAACAACGAGGTTAACTTGACCGTCTTTAATACTGTTCCTACTGAGGGCTTCTTTGAGTTAGATATAATTGTCTGACGGTTGTCAAAATAAAACATAAATCTCGAAAGTCGTTGCAGAAGGGTTAATAAAATTCAGCCTTGGACCTGAAAAGAAACAAAGATATACCGTATGGGAGATCTCAAGCATGTGTGTGACACACTGATAATGATAACATATTTTTTTTCATATCTGGATAAGTAGATAGATAAACAGATAGGTAGATAAACAGGTAGACAGATGGATATTCTGACAAACATAAACTTAAAAACACACAACCTGACAAAAAACAAAACAATCTTATGAAATGAGAAAACCAACGCAGAAACTGAAAAAAAATCACACACACACACACACACACACAAATAACCTCCTCGAGAGAAAGAGAGAGAGAGACGAACCACTCGAGACAGATAATGCAGCACACATGCAGTTCACAACCTGAGCTCGCAGCAGTAGACCAAACCAACACCACGGGGACAGACGCTTACCACATCCACTACCAGACATCTTCCCGTGGTTGTATAAAACTATATGGCCCTGGCAAGAACTATTAAAACAAGCACCATCGTTGTGAAAAAAGAGAATAAGCTTGATTTCTAACCCCCTCACCGCGCCAGAAGTCGTGCCTAAGCTGAATAAAACACTCTGGAGGCACAAAGACGACAAGGAATATCGTATTCAAGAAGACAGATATGTATTATTAAGATGGCCAGGACAACCTTGTGGATGGCTGGCGTAATCACTCTCTTAATGGTAAGGTCTGTACGCCGTTTGCTTTAACTAGGCGAAATTGTGTCACGCCCCTAAGTTGAATACTGAAATGTGAGTGGGTGAACCTTGAGGGGCTGCAGGCGCAAACTTCATAACAATGATTTTTAACTCACCTATATTCACTATTAGTATATTCAATAACCCATTTGTCGCTTAAAATTACGTATTTATTGTTAATGGTAATGCAGTGTTAATGGTCGCATACATAATACTAGAGGGGAACTCAGTGAAGGCATCTCTCCGACGAGGGCAAACTCTGTAACACGATCCGGATCGGTCCCAAAAATTAATCGATTGTTCCCTGGGACATGGGCTAACCACCAAATTTGGTCCAAATCTCTCTTTTAGTTTTTGAGTAATCCCGCTGACAAACAAACTAACAAACACACAAACGGGTGAAAACATACTCTCCTTGTCGGAGAGAATAACAAAAATGTGAATGCCTTGTGTCACACTCAACACTATGCTTCAACAAACTGTGGATGCCACCTTTGTGTGATCCAGGAATGGAATACCATAATTACTGTGGATAAAGCTAAGTGGAAAAAGGTTCTTCACAATCGTTTTTATGTACAAGTGGTATAACGATATACTATAAAAGCGCTCTTATCGTACCATCAAGCTTACTAATCTCACCCTTTCAACAATGATTGTAACTAAGCATAAGGACTAACAGTGAAATCAACTTGTAGCGTAAGTCAATCGTACAAATATGGACTGTCACAATTACTGCTTACCATGCAGCCATTCAGAATGACCCAGTAATATAAATAAAATTTATTATAGTTGTACAGAGAAAACGTGTAGTAGCTTTCAGCTCTTATATTCACCGTCAACACAGGCAGCAACTCACCTTTCTTATTATGGTATTATACTGGGTGAGCATAAATTACTTTGACAGTTTCTTTTTCAATTAAAACGGTTAAAAAATTATCTACATTTACTATTTACCCGTTATCTGTGAGTGAAATTATCAGTTTTAATGAAATAAAGAAAAAAAGGTGTATTTCACACAGTCGGCTTCATTTAAATTTAATACAGAATATGTAATATACCGCAGTCACACTCACCTTCAGCAGGCGTGCCTGTCAAGTACAATGGTACTACATGAGAAGCCACAGTGCAAAGACTGGTTTATTAATACAGAGTGGTACACTGAGGTGTGGTGTGATGTAGTGTAGGGTGTGGTACGGTAAAGTACAACGTAGTGTGTGATGTGGTATGCAAGGTGTGGTGTGGTTCAGTAAGGTATGCTGTGAAGTGTGGTATGACAAGTGCAATGTTCTGTGTAACGTGTGGTGTGGTGTGTCAGCAGGGTGTGGCACGTGGCCAGGACTGTGGTTGCCCTTAGCGTAAGACGATGAGCGATCCTGGGTATGCCCTGACGTCAGCGTGGTGCCCACGGCGTGATGGCCACTGCATGAAGATGTCTGGAAGGTGGAGCTGGGACGTGTACCCTCTGTGGACACCCATGACTTCTACCACAACAATCTGGTCATTCTCAATCGTTTAACCTTCTGAGGCACTGGCGCCATAGCGGACGGTGCGCTGCGGCCGCTCACATGCCTCACCTACCTTGACCTCTACTCAGACTCAACTGGAGGCAACCTGACCCGCCTGCCAGACCCGTCCAGCCAGACCCAAGTGGTGACATTCTCAGCAGGGGATAATCTACTAGAGGAGGTGCCGAGCTTCACCCACATGATGAGTCTGGAGATGCTGAACATACATAACAACTGCATCACCCACCTCCCACACTCCTTCCTGCCAGAGAAGTCCGGGTTCCTGGGGTTCACCATGATTGGCAACGGCATGATGGAGATCAACACCTCCAATATAGTGACGGCACCCCCATGCAGGGTCTTCACTGGTGCTGGACGAGACCATCAACATCGTGTGGGCTACAGATGAGGAGAAAGAAATGCAAATTGCAAAGAACTTCTACTGCAACATTGACCTCATTGGCCTCATTCAAGTCCCGACCAACCCTTAACTCTTAATGCCAGTCATTTCTACATGCTAACTTGGTTAATGCTGTATGTACTGTACTTTTGTTCTTGTCGTGTATCTTGCTTTTGGCATTAAGTCAGAACTCATATTTGTATTCGTCATCCAAAAGCAGAAGACACGTTACCCCAACTACCATCAGATACACAACACAATTAAAATTCAGAAAACAATGTTCCACTATGCTGCTTATTGTAAATGAAGTTAAAACATCAGAAACTTATTGTCTTTCATCTTTGTAACTGCTGTAGGCTAACACTGCCGCTTGTGAGGGCACATTCCTAAGTCTACTAACACCAAGTCGGATCACTTTTTTCTAAAACGGCCCAAGTTGACGCAGGGGGTGGAGCATCCGAGTTACATCGACTGGCATGAAACCCCAGTTCAGTTGACTCCTGACCATGGCGGTAGGTGGATGCGTGCCTCACTTCACTAGGTCATGACACATTTTCAGTTCGATGCGAGGGAAGGTCTGGGGGTGTGATGGAAGGTGTAGGGGTGTGAGGGAACCTACTGCTATATTATAGGGTTAAACGACTCTGCACTTCTTCCCCTTCTTCGATTTCCCTTACTATAAATGTTTAATTTGAGGCTGCCCTTTTATACATTATCTGTTACTTAAGCCAACTGACGTCACACACAAGCCATGCCCCCCTGCGCCCTGATGGAAAGTGACCCGACTTGGTATTAGTAGACTTAGGCACATTCTTTGACCGTGAAACAATACTCGTAAAGAGCGGAGTCTGTCCGAAAATATCGAAATATATCTTTTATCTTTTTCAAGGCCTTGTCTGTGCCTAATATTAGTCGACATGCATATCGTGGCAGGCTTCTAGCTGTGCACTGTGGAGTGCTTTGGAAGGGTTCTACTACACATTTACATGTTCACTTGTTTTGCTGCCCTGAGACACATGTATAGTGATCCTCTTTTACTTTCTGTCTTGTTCCTTATAATTACTGTTATATCTGATCAGATATTTTTGTGTATGAAAGGTCTGTTTTGTGGAGGAATCTTGGTAGTAAGCTCCCACTATGCTGGCATCCTACACTGTCCTCACTTGTGCCTTAGATATCAATGGTGCGGTACTTCATTTTTGTTCGCAACCATGTATCACTATTTCTCATTATTCAAATTTTTTCCATAATTCTATGGTCATTGGTGTTTAACTCTAATAACGTCAGGTGAGTTTTACCGGCTGGTTCTTCAAAATTATCGATCTTTTTTACTTCAGAGATGGAATATTTTACCTCATGTTCTTTTCAGTTTATAACATTGCCTTGGCCACAAACTCCAAAAAGTTGCCAATGTTCACCTGATAACTCAGTTGAAGTCGGTCGCTTCCTGGGTTACACAGTCGCATACGTTCTAAAATCCCTTCCATGATAAATTATTAGTGAACAGAACATAAATTCTGCAATAATGTAATCATTAATTATTATACCAGTTTACCTAGACATGATTTATTAAGAAAAATATTGCAGAACAGTTACTAAAATACTGTTACATCCCTGTCCCACACTGCCTCAGGCTCCAACCGCAGTTGATCAGTATATGAAGGACGTTGCCCAGTGAGGAGTTCTTCCTATGGTCAGCTTTTCGGTGTACAGCACACAAGATCAGCTCAGGCGTCGTAAGTAAACACTGGCTTCTTAAGTTCACTGTCTTTATTTTCCATGAAATTACATTTAATGCTTTCCAACTTCACAAGCACTGGAGCTACTCAAATTGTACTAACTGCAATTACACTTAATGCTTGACAGCAACACTTTTCACAAGTACCAATGATGTACAAACTTCACTGACATTGCTCTACACTCAACCTGAACTGAAAACTGACTGAAACTCCTTTAGTCTCTTCCCCATCCTTATATAAGCTTCCTATATTCTAGTGTTCTACAGTTCTCTACATTTCTTGTGCATTCCCGAAAGGGGCAACGGTTGCAACAGTTTCCAACTCATACACTGCATAACACTCTAAATTATTTAGCATACAGACTTAAATTAAATTACATAATTTAACAATCACATAAATAAAACATTATTGAGAAAAAGTACAAAAATTAATGTACAACTTACGAAATAACTACGCTTATAATAGCAGGCTAACTGGCAACACCGACCTGTAATGGAACTACGGAACGAGAAACATTGGGAAACGTCGGGAATACTTTGGCACAAGCTAACTGGCGAATCCCACTTCTCAACAATACATAAAACAGCAAGTGGTACAACACATTCGACATAATGTTACAAGTCTCGCTGCATGTTTATTTTGAAACGCCTATCACGTAGTTTTCAAACAGATTATTGTTTCCTCTAGCAAATGGCGAAGTGAATGTACCAAAGGTAACTTATGAAAAGGTATGAGTTTAAAAACTGGAAATATGGGAAGGCAAAACCGCCAGCCGAAATCGCGGGCGCCGAATAAGCATAACACATGGTACTTTGAGGTTGGTGCAGACAATCTTAAATTGGCTGTACTAATATTTTGAGCTCAAAAGGCTTTATTTTATTTTTGTATATAGATATGTAAGTGTAAATTTTTCATATATTGAAATAGTAAGGAAAGAGCATGAGTCAGAGTGATTGGTGTTTGAAGTAATAAAATTATTCGTCCCAAAAATGAGACGATATGCTGATGTTTCCACACCACTGAGTTTTGCAGTATGAAGAGGATTTCTTATGGGTAGCGCCGCGTAGTTTGTGTGCCCGCCGGCAGGGGCCTAAGACAGCGCTAATGTTGCCTATGCATTACGCCCAACTTCTATACCTTTTGAAATCAGTAGATGAACTCGGAAAATATAGTGTCATTGTCCACCCCGCAGCTATAATATAGTGCCATGGCTCGCAACAACGAAATAGAAACTGCAAGCTAAGAACAGTGTTCCAATTCCATTACCAAGGTGAATGCAATGAGGGCGAGTGTTTCAATGTGGCGGCCAAAGTCACACGCTCGCTGCAGAGATAACCTCTCGATACTATAGAGCACCAGCCACAATACCTTTCGCGGGACGAGCACATCATTGCATACGGTCTTCACCTGAGGTCTACTAACATTTTGCAATCATATTGCTTTATATTAGTTTCATATATCTGTAGATATATGGATAAAAGTTTTTCATTTCATTTAAGTAATGAGACAGCATGAACATAGAGGGACTGACCTAAGAACAAGGTCGGTTCAGAAAATGAGATGGTATGCTAACCTTGGTGATTTCCTTCTATTTATTATGGAGAGTCTTTCCGTCACTGTACTGAGTAAATACATATTTTGCTTGTGACTACAGTGATACTTGAAAGACATAAAAGAAAGTAGTTTAGTTGAACGACTTTAATGTATTCAATTATGCAGGAATGGAAGATTGTTGGTTCACTGAAAGCTGTGATGAGAAATAGGGAGGTGAGTATGGAAATTAAAAAGTCACTGCGTGATAGTATTGTGATCCCTACCCTGACGTATGGAAGCAAGGCACGGACCTTGCTAGAGGGGAACAATGCAAGAGTGAGAGCAGTGGAGATGAGTTACCTGAGAGAAGCATGTGGAGTGACATGGACAGGTTGACGAATGAAGAGGTGAAAGAATGTTGTGGGGTGGATGAGGACGTGATTGGGAAAATTAAGAGAAATACACTGAGGTGGTTTGGACATGTGGAGAGATTGGAGAATGAAAGACTAAGAGGGTGTATGTAGGTGAAGTGGAGGGAGGGAGAGGGAGGGGAAGACCGAGGATGAGGTGGAGGGATGGAGGTGAGAGGTACTGTACATGAAGGAAGGAGGAGTGAGCTGGGGGGAGGGTAGTTAAATGGTGGGTGGCAGAGCGACTTGGAGGCATTTTGTCTGCGGCCCCCTTTGCGGGATTAGTGCGTCGGGCTATACATAGATAGATGGATGGTTATCAAGTGAGAATTGGCAACTTTGGAAGTTCGTGGCCAAGGCAATTGAAACTTTGACAGATTATAATACACACATTACTCTACATGCCGAAAATTTTCATGCTGTTTGGCATTTAAGTACGTTAATGTTAGTTCAGTATTGCAAAATTTAAAGACCGAATTCTTAGAAACAGTACTTCAAAGCATAAGAACTTTGCCATGGACCTCCGCTGATTTTCAAGATAACAGCTTGCACTAAGTGGCATTTCGATTACAAAACAAACGAATCTTTTTTTTAGTGAAATTTTGATAAATGCAAAACAACTTGTACACAATACATTTGTTTTTGAGTAATTTTGGTTTTTAATACAGTTTCGTAGATCTTGATTACATAAATTTATAGAAATTTGAAATATACTGGATATTGTGCAGAATAAATCCATAACTACGCATGAAATTCGAAAGGAAATCGGATCATTGGTATACGAATCAAGTCCGTTACACGGCCTCTGTATAAAGTCTTACCAAATGCTAAATTAGGTATAAGGCAAATAAGTCTCGAGGGAATTTACTAAAAATCTTTTCGAGAGCTTCCATTCACAAATAACCTGCAAATTTCATTAAAATCCAACCATTAAAAAATGAAAGAGGGGGACGTCCCCTAAAACACCCAGTGGGAAGAGTTTGACTTCAAGTAAACTGGAGATACCCTGTCAGCCTGATGACGTCTTTTTGCTTTGGTCTGATTACATCCATAAGGTTTTATTTGATTTGAGAGATCACCCCAACTGTGAAAGAAATAACTGAGACTATACCTAACTCCATTCGTTAAAAAAAATTAAATAAATAAATAAATAAATAAAAAATCCTAAACCAAATAAAACAATATGGAGACAGCAAGAATCAACCATGAAATCCACCAGATTTTAGGGATTAATCGCTGAATGACTATGACATACTATAATAAGCAGCTGGATGGAGGACTGAGTGTTTGTGCACATTCATATACAGTGTACACTAGAACAGCCTTACTACTTGCTGCCGGACGCATGGGGAAGGGGCTAACCCAAAACTACATTAAGCATAGAGATAAAATATACGAATAAAACAAACATTGATAAAACTTTGAGACAGTGGCGCAGCCAGGGGGAGGCCACGCCCCCCCCCACCCCCGAAATTTCTACTTGTGTTCGAGAATAGACTGCAAATCTTAAATGCCGAATACTTGTTTAATCCAGGGTGTAATACTCGGTATGTCACATATTTGGAGAACTGAAAAAATATACCATTCTGAGTAAAAAAGTCTTGTATACACATACTTTTTAAGACTTACTTTAGGTGCGAGACAGATATTCGAATTTAAGCAAGGGGAGCCATTGGCGCCCAGACGGGTGAGGAGGGGAGGCAGGAAAGGAAGCAAGAAACGTGTGCCGCTCTGCGAAATTATCAAGTTTTTTATATACCTTATAACATTATCTTCAAAACGGGAAACTCCACTTGTAATAGGCTGTGTAATTAACTAGTTAGGAGTACCTGTGGGCATGTAGGCCTACATGTGGCAGAATTGGTAAGAAAAATAAACTATCACGGCAACGTTTACCGGCCATCAACTCAGTGTCACTCGCTCATCACCTGCCTGCTCTATCGGTCATCAGTCAACTCTCATCAGATCGTGTTGCACCAGTGACCAGTCCATACAACTTGCTAATTACGCTACTTGCACGCTGTACTGTAACAAGAAGTGAAAAGACGTATTCCGTGGGTTTCCCTGGATCACTTTATTATGAAACGGAAGCAGCCGCAGCAATCTAGTATATTGGACTTCATGAGTTTAAGTTCTGAAAGGTCAGTTTGTTTAGCAAATGCATTACATTGTAGAGGATATTATTACTGCCAGTAATAATAACAAATGATAATGTCATGCCATGAGCTCTACATAAGTGTAGGTGCATCCAGAAACTGGAAGCCAATGATTGATTAAGATTTTCCTTGTGATATATGTCAGACTTTAGCTACCTGTGCCCTGTGTGGCAACCATCACTGAAGTAAACTAATCATCACTGAACTAAGTGAAGTATTTAACAGACGATGGATTTTCATAGACATTAGCTTTGAGTGTGGTAAGTTGGGACAGTGCGGGACACGGGGTGAGTTAGAACAGTGGGCACTGCAGTGCCAAATGCCAAGACATTTCCATTTTATGGTGCCCATTCAATAGCCCTGCCCCAACTTTACAAATGTTGTTAATACTAGTTTTCTATAGAACCACGAATAATGCATGAAAAATGTGCAAATATGAAAGGGTAGCATTTTGACCTTTGTAGAATTTCATTTTTTGAACATACACATATTTTGCCAATTTTTCTCTCCCACAGCCAGTTTTAGAGCTAAAGGTCTTGTTTTTGGTGGGTGAAATCTTCAATTATCGTAGTTTTTTTTTTTTTTTTTTATTCAGACAATGCATTTTTACAGCAGAGCAGTGCTGAAGGATTAATAGACAATTGTCCCTGTTCGCCCACCATTTTTTTTTTTTTTTTACCCAGGGTGAGTTGGGACAACAATTTCATTTGTGATTTTCGCAAGGAAAAACCTACTTTTCATGCATTATCTATCTATCTATCTATTGCCAGACGCCTCAATCCCGTTTCAAATCGCCTCCACGTCGTCCTATCCCCCGCCATTTCACTGCCCTGCTCCCAACTCACCCCCCTCTCTCATATACCTCTCCACCCCATCCCTCCATCTCATCCTCGGCCTCCCCCTCCCTCTTCCCCCCTCCACCTCACTCACATACACTCTCTTCGTCAGTCTTTCACCCTCCATCCTCTCCACATGGCCAAACCACCTCAGTGTGTTCCTCATAACACTTCCTATCACATCCACATCCACACCACAACGCTCCTTTATATCCTCATTCGTCAGCCTGTCTCTCCATGTGACTCCACAGGCTCCTCTTAATAACTCATTTCCACTGCTTTCACTCTTAACTTGTGTCCTTCCAACAACGTCCAAGCTTCACTTTCATACGTTAGAGTTGGTATCACAATACTGTCATGTAGTAACTTTTTCACTTCCATGCTCACTTCCCTGTTTCTTATCACTGCTTTCAAAGAACCAGCAACCTTTCTTCCCTGCTGTACCCTTTCAAGCAGTTCATCCCCAAATCCTTACTCATCACACTACCCAAGTACTTAACGTACTCACATTTTCCAATTCCTCACCATCCAACCTCGCTGTACATTCACTGACTTCACCTCTCTCAAAGACCATCACTTTACTCTTCCCTACATTCACATTTAGATTCCGTATCTTACACACTCTCCCAAACTCATCCACCAGGCCTTGTAGCTCCCCTTCGTCTTCACTCAACAATACAGTATCATCTGCAAACAACAGTACAGGGAGTTTCCAAACACTATCCTCTCTCACCAGGGCCACTCCAACATCCACTACCCTACCTTGTACCTCTTTTATTACCCCATCCATGAACAGATTGAACAACCATGGAGACATGACACATCCCTGTTTCAACCCAACCTCCAAAGAGAAAAATTCACTTAGTTCACCATTCACACGCACTGCAGCCTTCGCACCATCGTACATACTCTTCACAGCATTCAACAACTTTCCATCTACTCCATATATTCTTAATACTTTCCACAATCCTTGTCTAACCACCCTGTCATATGCTTTCTCCAAATCCATGAAAGTCGCATACAACTTCTTTCCCTTCTCTAGAAACTTTTCCACTAAAGATCTAAGAATGAATATCTGATCTACACAACCTCTTCCATTCCTAAAGCCTCCCTGTTCTTCTCCAAGTAATTCCTCTGTTCTTTCTCTAACTCTGTCAATAAGTATCCTATCATACACTTTTCCTATTATACTAAGAAGACAAATGCCCCTATGATTACCACACACTTCTTTTTCCCCTTTTCCTTTGTACGAGGGAATAATTATACCTGACTTCCAATCCTCCGGGACTCTACCTTCCTCCCAGGCCAATCTGCACATCTTCCACATCCATTCTACTACTATCTCTCCCCCATGCTTCAGCATTTCACCACACACTCCATCAATTCCTGGGGCTTTCCCCAATTTAACTTTCTTCATTGCTTCCACAACTTCTATCCTACTGATTTCTTCCTGTCTTCTCACCTCCCTCCTTCTCCCAGCCATTCCCCAGCCACTTATACTCGCATTACTTCCATCCTCTATGTTCAACAATTCCTTAAAGTGTTCTCTCCATCTGCCCACTTTTTCTCCCTTCTCCACTAGTAATCTACCATTTTTATCTTTCACTCCTCTGCTAACCTCGCATCCACCCTGTCTTACTCTCTTCACCTCTTTCCAGAACAGTTTCTTACAGTTCCTCCACTCTACACTCAAATTCCTTCCAAATTCCTCATCCACTCTCTTCTTACTCTCTCTTACTAATCTTCTCACCTCTCTCTTTCTTTCTACATATAACTCTCTTTTCCGCCTCTCAACTTCTTCCACGCCCCTATTTCTCATCCATTCATTGTATGCTTTCTTCTTTTGTGCCACAGCCTGTCTCACTTCTTCAGTCCACCACGCTGTTCCTTGCACCCCCCTCCGTCTTCTCTTCCTCCCACACACCACATCACATGCTGCACATATTTCTTCAGTAAATATCCTGCACACACCTTCCACGTCCCCCACCTGCTCCAATTCATATTTGCCCAATCGTTCCTCCACTTCTCTCTTATACTCTGCCATTTTCTCATTCTCTTGTAACCTTTCCACTCTCCTTGCAACTACTCTTTCCTCTCGTCTTTCCCTTCTTCTATACCTCCATCTTACTTGGATCCTAATTCTGGCCACCGCCAAGTAGTGGTCAGAAAGTCCACTCCCCCAACCTCTATAAGCTCTTGCATCCATTACACATCTTCGCATCCTTTCATCCACACACAGATAATCAATCATTGCCTTCCTTTCATTCAGTTCACCACCCACCCTTCTCATCACTCGCCATGTATACCTGTGGATCATTTTATGCCTGAAGAGGGTATTGGCTATCACTAATCCCCTTCCAGCACATATGTCCACTAACGTACTGCCATTCTCATCTATCGCAGCAGGCACATCCCACTCACCAACTATTCCATCCACCTTCACATTCCCTACTTTACCATTCATATCACCGATCAAAAACACTCTCTCATTCCTTCCAAACTTTTCCATGCACACTTCCACATTTGTCCAGAACTCTTCTCTCACTCTTCTAGCACGATCTTGCGTTGGTGAATACACACAGACAATCGCCCACATTTGTATTCCAACTTTCAACTTTACCCACACAATCCTTGACCCAACTGATCCATACTGTCTTATGCTCTTCTTCCATCTTTTACTCACAACTATACATACTCCTTCCTTTGCCCTCTCATTCTTACCTACTCCTGCACATATACCCCGTCCATACTTCCATTCTCTTACACTTTCTCCCCTCCATTTTGTTTCAGTCATTCCACATACATCCACTTTTGCACCCTCAAGCACCTGGACAATCTCTCTCTCTTTCACCTCATCATTCGCTCCTCTTACATTCTATGTAGCCATTACCACTATGTACTACTATATTTTATATCTGCTGTATTTATGGTGGTCAACAAGTAGATATTTCTCATTTTCATGTTGCATGCATGTCCTAAAGAGTGAAAATACTGTGATGTGGATTATGGCAAAAAAAAGCATATATTGATATAGTGTTAAAGGCAGAGAAAAAGAGTTGTACAATGAAATTTTTGGAAAGGAGAGGGACTGAGAAATGCAACTGGCCAGTTTGTGATGATATACTGTATACTGATGATGATTTTCGGCAGTATATCATTGGTGGACCTGTCTTAGCAGGAACTGTACCTTTTACGATGCAAGAGGTGGACAAAGCTTTTCATGATTATAAAAAGCATATTTCTCAGTGAAGTTTTCCAGCATAAGTAGCTACAGGCAAGTTAGCGGAACCTTAACTACGGAATATGTATAGTGCAGTGCGTCCTTAAGTGCGAGGCGTGGGGGGGAGGGGGTGCTAGGTTTATGATGGGAGAGTTGTTGAGGTAGGATGGAATTAGAGTGCATTGGTATTGTGATGAGGAGGGATAGATTGAGATGGTTTGGGCATGTGGAGAGGATGGGGGATGATAATGGGGTGCAGAAACTGATAAATGCTAATGTCATGGGTAGAGTTGCAAGAGTTTGACTGAAAAGGAATAAAGGATACGGGACAAGGTCACTGAGTGTGACCTCAGGGATAATAGACTGAACAGAGAAGCTGCCAGAGATCGAGCAGCATGGAAAGCCGCCATTAGATTAGTCATTGTGCTCCCCTCCCCGAAATATATTTCTGGCTGCGCCCCTGCTTTGAGAAAATCTACTGACGTTTCACGATTTCTTGATCGAAAAAGGTCCATCAAAAGGGTTCCCAGAAAAGGACTATGTAAAAGGCTCAAAGAGGTTCCCCCCCCCAAAAAAAAAAAAGAGTAAATAAAAAAATAACATGGCAGTTTCTGAGTATCATCTTGAAGGGTCCTAGGAAGACCCTGTATCTGTTTTGGAGACTTTAGAGAGACCATACAGGGCCAACTTCAATTGGTCCCTCTGGAAACTAGTGAGTATATATTAGTTTTGTTTGGTTTAGGATTTTTTTTTTTTTTTACGAATGGAGTTAGGTATAGTCTCAGTTATTTCTTTCACAGTTGGGGTGCTCTCTCAAATCAAATAAAACCGTATGGATGTAATCAGACCAAAGCAAAAAGACGTCATCAGGCTGACAGGGTATCTCCAGTTTACTTGAAGTCAAACTCTTCCCACTGGGTGTTTTAGGGGACGTCCCCCCCCCTTTCGTTTTTTAATGGTTGTATTTTAATGAAATTTGCAGGTTATTTGTGCTTTATGAATGGAAGCTCTCGGAATGATTTTCAATAAATTCCCTCGAAACGTATTTGCCTTATACACAATTTAGCATTTGGTAAGACTTTATATAAAGGCCATGTAACGGATCTCTAGGCCAGCCCTGGCATGGTTCGACAGTTATCCCCAGTAAAACTCAAATTCATCTCACTTAAACAGTAGGTATTTAAATTTGATTAATCTGTGGGTTAAATCAGTGTTATTCACATTATCTGTTATTTTTGCACTATATGCTAAGTAAGATTTGAAATAAGTGCTTCAAAACCAATAGGATGAAAAAGTCTGCGGAAAAAAAAAAAAGGAAAAATTTGTCTGCATACTTCTTCGCCCTGACCTTACTTAAAAACATCTTGATATAACATTTTTGTAAAATTATTGATGAAACGAATATCATAGACTAACCGTAGCCATGGAGGACATGCAGTATTATTTAAAAACAGGGCGAGAATTAGATTGTGCGTATAGTAGCCATTTGTCACAGAATTATTTCATGTGGAACAGAATTTCAGATACATATTAATACTGTAGACCAACACCAAATTATTGTAAATGTGAACAGCCATGCAAATCTTTGGAAAGTTTTCGGGTAAAAATGCAAATTATATGACTTCAACATTACTTTTAACTCATGATTGGAACAACTCCAGTAAACTGTGCCAGTTAACGCCACATTGCTTCAGCCGACAGTGCCAGACTGTAATTACTGTTACCACAACTCCTCACATGGTCCAGGTAACTTCACTAGTCGATTCCTCCCAAAAGCCAGATTTAATTCCACGAGTGAGTCATAGGAACCTAATTATTATTATCAGATATCACTCTACCATAAAAAAAATGGGCTTAGTTAATCTTCTTCAGCATCATCGTCATTACGCTGTTCGCACAAATAAACGGAGTGGATTTAATCCAGGAATAGAAAAACAAGAGTTTTGTTGTTTAATACATCTGAACAAGCAACATTTTCAATAGTTATGCAATGTATAATCAAAGAAATATCACCAGAAAAGAGCATACCGTAAGGATATGCGTCATTATAAATATAGTAGGCCTGCTTGGATAGAATGTGGACATATGATGAATAAAGGGACCAGTGTATAGCTGAAAAAGTGGATTAGGCCGATAGAAAGTAAATTATGCTAATTGAAAGTAAATTAGGCAAAAGGAAAGTTATTTATGCCAAAGGAGAGTTGATTAGGCGTATGCAAAGTGAATTAAGCCTTTGCAAAGTGAATTAGGCCTATGCAAACTGGATTATGCCAATGAAAAGTGAATTAGGCCTATGCAAAATGGATTATGCCAATGAAAAGTGAATTAGGCCTATGCAAAGTGAATTAGGCCTGTGCAAAGTGAGTGGCCGCCAATTGCTGATATTTTTTCGTCTTTTCGGATCACTACCCTCCCCACATAGCAATAGGTCGGGCTGTGTGGATCTGAAAAGAAGAAAAAAGCGTCCATTGGCGGCCACTCACTTTTAGAACTGCAGTTGCGAGATGGGTTCGAGCCCCACGCAAATGAGGGTGTTTTGACGGTTCTATGTTATCCCAAGAAGAAAAGAGTTTAGACGAGCCAATTATAGTAATAATAATAATAATAACTTTGACTGTCAGAAACTGTAAATTTACCCATTATACGGTAATGTGAATGTTGTTTAATGAGGTACATTTTCTATTTACCTTCTCATCTTCTGTAGTCTTCTGTAACTATTGTTTTCACATTTATATAGGAATACGTTATGAACATCGACTTGTAATGACATGATGATATACACACATTCTACAAGAAACCGTGAATGCATTTTAGACAGGAACATTGTATGTAAGTAGTGTTGACTGACTGAGGTGTTTAAAGTGTTTTTGCGGGGTTACAAAGAGCGAAGCCCAGCTCAAGCCTAAAGTCATGGAAAGTTGTGGTACTAGTAAGGTACACATGAACACTTGTGGTTCAGTTCCCACCACACCATGACTGGGAGAATACATGCCGCTTCATCCCTCACTCCCATCCTCCTCCTCCCGCTCCTCATCCCGGTGAGTTTATTAATACAGTAAAGGGTCTTGGCTTATGAACTGGCTGGAGTTATTAACATGGGAGAAATTTCACACACGTCAAGGATGTGTTATTGTGAAGATTCATCCATTTCCGCCTAGTCTGAATCCTCTTACCAAACATGCCGGAACTGTTGCATCTTTACAACATACACACTTCAATATGTGGGTATAATTACTGCCATCTGAATAGTGTCATCTTTTGCTCCATAGTCTTTGTCGGGTGACTGTGATTGCCAACTAGCCGGAGTATAGCACAAAAAGTCTGCCATTGTTGTGAAAGGAAGGTGGATACTATTTTCTAAGCTTTCATGGTGTAAGGTTTTTCTCTCTTCTGAATAAACTCTGACGCTTAAGATGAAGTTATAGCTTCCACACGATAGTTTGGAACGTGTCTGAGCGACTATACTTTCTAATGTTATTTTAACCTTCCAGTGATATGCATAACTCCACTGTAGCTTTGGCCTCATCACTCCAATATCGCATATTTTAATCTGTCTCTTCTTCTAGACGGACTATTCACTTGAGGATAGACTTTTCAAAATGGGGGCGTTAGAGATGACCTTCACTGATTCCTTCACACAAATCAGTGTCTTTCCTATTCTGAGTAAAAATTGTATGGTGATAATAAGAATAAACTTGATAACGTTATTCGATTGAAGGGCTTAATAATTTCCCAGACAACTCAGTTTTAATACTGATATATATATATATATATATATATATATATATATAAACCGTTTTCAGACAGAGTAGCGAGTTTGTACTAAAGGCACATAAGTACCACTCACTGCTTTCTCGTATCCTTTCCAACGATGTGTGTAAATATGCTTCAGCTTTATTAATTCCCGAGATATTCCTGTTTGGTGCTCAACTTTTTTTTTTTTTTTTTTACTTGTCAGCAATGCGGTGGCGAGTTATGACCAATGCTACCGTACTTGAGTAGTACCTAATAAATTTTCTTTTAGTTTTCCAATTACCTGTGTAGTTTTGAAGCTTTAACAGTTTCTGTTATAGCCCAATTTTCGTGTTCAGGCTGGTGCTTTCTGATTATCATTTTTTTTTTTTTCCAGCATTATCGTATAGTATTTGAGGGGAGTCAGTAAAGTAACACCTATCACTTTTTCACAAGCTTCCAAGTGATGTGCATAGATCTGCTGTACCCTTAACTGTTTCCAAAATAACACAATGTTGGTTCTTACCTTTACAGAAGATAAAAAAATGAAAACAATAAATAAAATATCCATACACTAGATTACAAGTGCCCTCTGTTTATAAAAACTCTGTAACAGTTGGACTTGAACTGCTGTAGGTTGAAGAGAAGCATTACTGGCTTTTTCCAGCTTAACAGTGGTGAATACTGAAACAATTTTCCTAATTAACACCTATTACTTTTTCATAAGCTCTTCAACGATTGGAATAGATCAGCTGTAGCTTGAATAGTTTCCTAGATAACAGTTTTAGTTCCACACTCTACCACCCTACAACAACAACTACTACTACTGCTACTACTACTGCCGCTACTACTACTACTACTACTACTCTACTACTACTACTGATACATGATCATTAGAGATCTCGCTCGCTTCGTTCGCTCAAACAATAAATACCTATGTAAGGCCATCTTAAGGAAGTACGTAAAACTCTTAAGGTCGTATTCCCCTGCGCTTAGGTACTGTCTTCCACTTGTTGAATTATTATTTTTTGCTTATTTCACGGGATAGTTTAATTATGTATCGATAAGCACAGGACGGTTCCACCACGTTTTTAAACTTGGCAGTAGCAAATGACTCAGGGGTATATTCCTATTGATTTAAGAAGTGTCGTGCCTCTTTTTCCTTAGAAACTGTTCGACCGTGAAAGTCAAACAAGGATGCTATATTTCAGCCGAAATTTGGTGTGCAAAATTCTCTCCTTGAGTGGCTTGTAAAATTTTCCTTGCTTAAGGAATACCAAAACTTTGTTTTCTTCACAGCTACAGAATCAATCGTGGCATGTCATATCATTTTGGAATTGTCATAAAAATGGCTTTCCAGTGGTATCAGTTTTTTTTTTTTTTTTTACCAGGAGAAAAATATAACCAAAAAAACAAAAGGCATGAACAGAGCACTAAGACATGATTTCGTCCTCAGCTGTTAGGCCAACCATGACGTGTTGTGCCATTTTGAAACCGTTATGAAAATAGCCTTCCAGTGGCAGCCTACCAGTCATTCCCTCAAAGGAGACAAATGCAGCCGAAAAAGACCCCAAAAAATATATTTATAAAACCTTCATCGCTGGGACACTTTCCGGAAAATACCTGTGGTGTGGACGCCCATTTCTTGATGTGTGTTGCTATTTATACCTTAATACCCTATTTTACGCTACTGATGGATGTGATATGTTATAACCCTTCCCGGAACTGAGGGTTGTAGACAGAAAGACAGACAGCTCCTCTTTAAGCCTACAGTAACAATAAAGTAAGGAAATATTTGCATATAGTACTATCTATGATACCTGTTGAGCTACGAGAGAGACTAAGTAACACTGCTCCACTTGCATAGTGTCGGGGATCGAACTGGAACCATCTGATGATAGTCAGGCAGCTTTTCACTGTGTCACAACCAACAGCTGCCTCTGCTGGTAGTCAAGATTCCCCTGCCTCAACTGTTAACCCACAGGCGCTGAAGCAACCCCCCTAACACTCGGACACATGGAGGCTGTAAATCTCTCCCCTGCCATATCTTGTGAATCTAGCACATGATACACCTTTTGTTATAAGACCAGTTTCTTTGAGAATATTAGTGACGAAGTCACTGAGGTGATATATCCAAAACTGTATGTTGTTAATCTGCTTGTAGCAGCCGTGGCTCAGTGGGTTAGAGCGCTCCGCTCTGGCCGAAGGGTCGGAGGATCGAATCCACCCAAGGGTCATTGGTAGACTTCAGCAAGGGCACCCGGTCATAAAATGCTACATGCTCTAGTCCAAAAGTCCTCTACCAAGAGGCAACGCCTTAGCCCTTCGGGGATACCTGGCCTAAAACCAATTTTTTTTTTTTTTTCTTACTGTACAAGTTCTGGTTGGGGATTTTATGTAACAAGATTTTTACTTTTACCTAAAGTTTTTTTTTTCTTAGCACTTTCACTACAAGTTTGAAAATCTGTTGGCCTCTTAGACAGCATAAGTTCCTTCACCAATATTGGAAATGCCGTCAAAATGTTAAAAAAAACAAAAAAAAATCTTGAGGTACCGCCCATAACAGCATAAATACATATAGACTTTAGCACACATGTTTTGCAGAACTCTCTGCCTCTTGCAGCCCAATTAATCTTGCATTAAAATGATGTTCTGTATTATCTAAGAAACTGTTGCTTAGGTCAGATCAATGAAGGCTATCTCGTAAGTAAAAAATGTTTTCTGCAGGAAAGGACGACTAAGTAATTTTGATAACTTCTATTCTCGTATGCTCATAAGCCATAGCTTCTACTCGGTTCGAAATCCTACCTCCACAGTGATCATAACACCCATCATAAATGTTAAGTGGTGTACTGGAGCTTTCCTAGACTACAAAAAGTAGTTTGCTATAGCAATGTTACTTGCGGAGTTGGACTGTCAACAATAGGTCGTTATTCTATGTGAAACACTGACTATGATTTCCTCTCAGTGAGAGGTGGAATAGAAGTTGAGCAGAAACTATGGCTATTGACCGTATACAATTTTCTGGCAGGTGTTGGCCCAGAGTGAGGACTGTCCTTGCACCTGGCGTGACGACAACAGGACATGGCGGTGTGACGTGCCGGGAGAGGCCGTACCCACCCAGTGCTGGCGGGTGCACGAGAACGTCAAGATCCTGCAGATGCAAACACCCTTCGATTTTGGCTCCCATGACTTGGACCACGAGAACCTACTAAACCTGGAGCGTCTGGAGATCACCGGTGCTAAGAGTTTTACTCCCGATGCTCTGAGAATCTTGAGAAAACTGTGGTACCTGGATATAATGCATGCAGAACTTACAGAACTCCCGGACCTCAGCAGCCAGACGGAGCTGACCAGTTTCGACGTTTCCTACAACAGCCTGTACACTTTGCCCAGCATCAGTCACATGACAAAGCTAAATGTTGCCATGCTCCACCACAACCAGATCAGCTTCCTTCCTGACAGGTTCCTCCCTGAAAACAGGAGCATAGGGATGTCCATGGTCCATAACTCTCTGACGGAACTGAATGCCTCGAGCATCGTGTACGCAGGGCCCCAGAGCAGCTTCACATTTGACGACCAGGTACAGGTGGTGTGGGCGACAGAGGAGGAGAATGACCTGCTTATTGCCAAGGACTTCTACTGCAACATTGATCTGGAGGCTCTTGTTAAGATCATCGATGATCCAACCAACCCTCGTAACCGTACAGTCAACGAAGTAAAACTCGCTGGACAGAGGTTCGATGAAACTGAACCTTAGCGATGAAGGAGAATGACCTACTTATTGCCAAGGACTTCTGCTCCACTGTTGACCTGGAGGCTATTCTTAAGATCGCAGATATTCCTACCAACCCTCGAAGCTATACAGTAAACAAAAGAAGCATCGACATTCAGAGGTTCGATTAACCTGGGCCACAGAAACATTTCTACTTATGATCCGGTGCGTTGCTAATTACAAGTCAACAGTAAAGTACTGCTACCAAGAGGTTTGATGAAAATCATCTCGGAACTGAAATGCAGAGTTATTTGATTTCATGAGACGTCAGTAAATATTCATTAAGAAATGAAGTGTTATTATCCTGAAGTTCGATGGAAAAAGACCTTACTAGAGTCTCCTCTTGTTCCAGCAGTTATGTTGGGTTAACAAAGGCAATATGATTACCCAGTGATTCAAATAAAATGAATCTTAGAGATGTTTCTTCTTATCAATGTTTTTAGTAATCATGATTCAAGAACAAAATTAACCACTGTTACCCTGAGGTTTTGTGAAACTCATCCGTAGAGTTGTTTCTTGCTATGATTCAATGTCCCTGTATTTGGTTTCACATGCTGACACAGTATCATTACCTAGATGTTCAACAAAACTGAATATAGACAATGTACCTCTATACTTATAACTCGTTTATTCTAACTCGACGATACCCTACCACAACCCCATCTTGGATATATCAGCATGATGTTAACAAAAGCCTAACTACAATAAATTACATGTAACTAAATACAGAAGATTTGTTATCTTTCTCACAGTTACATCAGTGTGTCATCTAGAGAGGGAGTTGGGCATTTTCCCCAACAAACTGATAATATTCAGTAGAAATTAAAATATAAGACTAACATCATATTTCATAATTTACATCCATTAAAGATACACTTAAAATAGTCCGTGGCAGCTGACACAGGATATACACTACAGCATTTCTGCTCTTCTAGTCCTGGATTATCAACTGTATATATATTGTAGCAACTTGATCGACTTCTTTTTCAGTCTTATTTCTTTCTTTAATTTTTTTAAATCGTGCCACAGGCATATAGATATACTGCTATTATCAACTTCTTACAGTGCCGGAATCTTTAACCCGTACACTTCGGGTGTTGTATTTGTACTGCGGCGATAGAAACTAAAACTGATGCTTCAGGTGTTGTACATGTATTGTGTCAGGTTTGTAGCTACACATTAAAAGTTAGTTATGGGTATTGGTGCATAAAGCCTGTCTGACGCTGTCTTTTAGTTGTCTCTACTCCTCATTCGTCACTCGCTCACCAACTTTTTTTTCCTTTTTTTTTAGGAAAATCTTCAGAACCGCTTTTATTTACTTAAGGTGTGAGGTGAGTATTATCAGTAACTACGGAACAGAACTGCAATGCTGAATTATTTCCAGGATGTACAGTACAGTATAACAACTTTTTGGCTGCACGATGCTACTCTGAACAGTTTTCTTTTTTCGTACTTTAACAAGTAAAAGGATGCAGGGAGGGTATAATAATTATAAAAGAATGTATGAGGATAAATCCGGTTTTTAGAAAAGAGTAAAACAGAATCACTGATACTTCACTACAGCAATACGTACGGAATGCGTAGTTTCTATATACAGTAGATATGGAACACATAACACTACTGAAAGGTTCCTTCATGGAACCTTACTGTCATCACCATCATCTGAACCCTCTTCATCATCCACACTACCTACAACCCCTGAGGTGTCATACAACTCAGTACATAAGGTGCTTCCTTCCCTGGACTACAGGTATTGGTCTCTGGAATTCCCTCAGTCATAATACAGGCAGTACACCGTCTCTGGAGTTTCCTCGGTCAAAATACAAGCAGTTCACAGTCTCTTGAATTCCCCCAATCCTAATACATGCAGTACACCTCGCGTGAATATAGTCAGATCTAAAGGCAACTTTCTCTTGCAAAGAAGATAAAACATTATTTGCTGGATCTCGTTATTTTTCCTGGACTTTGGAAAGTTAAGTTTAGGCATTCTTGACCTCCTTTGGTGATATGGTCAAGGTTAATTTTAGTCTTATTTAAATACTCTCTCTCTCTCTCTCTCTCTCTCTCTCTCTCTCTCTCTCTCTCTCTCTCTCTCTCTCTCTCTCTCTCTCTCTCTCTCTCTCCGTTTTCAATCGGGATTGCGTACGTGTCGGGATTAATTAATGATAATTTATAGTACTTTGTATTTTTCAGACTTCACACGCAGCTCTCTCTATGTTAACAACAACAACAACAACAATAGCAAGAAGAAGAAGAAGAAAGAACAACAACAACACCAATACCATTATGCAGCACTCAAACAATGCAACTCCCGCCACCAGTTGGTCTCACGGTCGAACATTTGGCCCTTCTCTGTGACCTGTACCTTCGACCAGTTGCTCTCAAAAATCAAATTCCTTCACTCTTGCCTGACCCTTAACTCTTCCACCAACTTAGGTTTAAATTGGACGGACAGTGTATAAGCTGGCCCTGGGTAGTAACCTCGATTTTTTAACTGTCACAAATCATATCTCTTCGTCCGTGGCTGACCCTCAATCCTTCCACTAGGTGTGGTCCATACTGATTCAAGACTGTTTGAGTTACAGGGCCGAACATTTGACCTTACCTGTGACCTTTACCTTTTGTGGATTGTTCTCATCATCGCCTCCCTTCATCCTTGTATTGCCCTAAACCCTCCCACACAGTTTGGTTTAAATTGGATCGAAACTTTAAAATGACCTTTCTACGCATCCTTGACCTCTGACCTTTCCGTGTGACCTTGACACTTACTGGATTTGTTCTTAGTATCAAATTCCTTTATTCTTCCCATACCTTGAACCTTTCCACAAAGTTTGGTCTAAATCGGAAGAAAACTGTTAAAGATGACCTTGCCACGTGACCTTCACCTTTCACCTACTCTTCTCAGAAATTATTAATCAACCCTTAGGCTGACCATCAACCTTTCCACGAAGCTTGGTCCAGATCATATCAAAATTGCGTTGGCCTTTTGTTTAAAAACAGACAAATGGTTCGACCTTTGACCTTGCCTTGTGACTTTGATCACTGACTTACTGCTCTAAGAATTGGTTCCCCTGGTCCTTATTTGACCCTCAAACCTTCCACCAATTTTGGTCTAACTCAGATAAAAGTTTTCTAGCTGACCTTACCCTGTGACCTTGGCCTTTGACTTACTGCTCTAAACAAATAAACAAACATGCAAAAAATATGCTTTTACTCCTTTGCCGACCGCCAATCCTTCCAATGAGTGTGGCTAAAATTGGATCAAAACTCTTGTAATTATTCCGTTCACACACACGCACGCGCGCGCCACCTAAAACTATTTCCTGAGCTCCCTTTGTGATAGCGAGTGTAATTATGAATGGGAAGGGAGCCATCCGGAAATAGGAAAAAGCACGAAGGTAGGCGAACGATTCACACGGTGCGCAGTCAGAAGGGTCTCATTTCCATTCACTTATTATCAAAGCCTTCAGAATCATTGGCTTCATCTCAGACGAAATTCCGTAGTTCCATACTGTTGTTGTATTCTGTATAAACTATATTATATCACGAAAAAATACATACTACTGTATACTGTAAGAACTTTTAGACATAACAGGGTCTTCTTTACTACGCCACCGGTAGGTCATTTACCCGCTGAGGCTGAGGACGTCTGTATGTTGCATTCTTGCCGTCCCTAGGCGATATCAACACGTTTAGGAGAGATTTTTCCAACAGGAAGGTTACTGATAGGGTTTCAATTAACTCTGCTGTGAGCGAAGGTTTCTTATGTGAAATACTATTACATTAACTACAATAAAATACAAAGTACATTCCAGGACTGAAGGGGCTAAAACGCCCTTTACTGAGGCCATTAAACCAGCAATGACTTTGTTGTACGTGAGGGCATTCCTAAGTTAAATGTAATTTATGGAAGAAGTCAAAATAAAATAGAATAAAAATAGAAAGAGGCAAACTCCTGATGCACTTCCTCCCATCTCTGGTATCCACATTACAGGAAATTTGTCATTCTCTAATGGTACTGTTCTGTTTCAGGCAGTACTTTCTTTACACTGCTGAGGCTCCGAAATAACGAATGGGAATCCAGCTTATTCGAATAGTACACAATTTAGATGAGTTCTGCTGTCTCCCTGCTAGAGGTTAGGAAAACACATCACTGAATGAAAATATATACTTCACTGCGTCATTAAAGAGAAGGAGAGGATGGATGGAGCAGAGTGGATGAAGAGGTGTGGTATGCACCCTACCTTCATGACCATAACAACCACACTGAGAGTTCCCTGCCACCAAGTACCATGGTCCATCTCTTGTTACTCAATGTTTCCGGCTTTTTCATTATTCATGCTTTTAGTAACATTTATGATTGATAGACAGACAGATAGACAGATAGACAGAGGTCGATAGATAAATAGATATACAGATGGGCAGATAGGTAGATCAATATTAACGCTCTATGAGTAGAGCTGCAATGGGGTCTATTAAAACTGAAATGATAACAGTGAGCAGTGACACGACACCCCCAGGAGGCGACAATAGAGGGTTAGATGTAGCGTATGGGGTGTCCGTACTATATGGGCACAAGTCCTGGGTAGCCACGCGCCCCTACTCACCGGAACCGACCTGACCCATACACCTCAGCCCAGGCACACTACCCTCTTGCCAGCCCGGCCTGAGTCAGGATTGGGGTGGAGCTGAACCTTATGCTCCATACAGCCCCTCAGAGACGGCCTCAAGCCGCTCCGTTATAGAGACGGCCTCCAGCTGCTCCACCAAAGAGACAGTCTCAAGCCACTTCTCCAAAGAGACGGCCTCAAGCTGCTCCACCAAAGAGACGGCCTCAAGCCGCTTCACAAGAGAGATAGCCTCAAGCCACTCCACCAAAGAGACAGCCTCAAGCCACTCCACCAAAGAGACAGCCTCAAGCCACTCCACCAAAGAGACAGCCTCAAGCCACTCCACCAAAGAGACAGCCTCAAGCCACTCCACCAAAGAGACAGCCTCAAGCCACTCCACCAAAGAGACAGCCTCAAGCCACTCCACCAAAGAGACAGCCTCAAGCCACTCCACCAAAGAGACAGCCTCAAGCCACTCCACCAAAGAGACAGCCTCAAGCCGCACCACCAAAGATACAGCTTCAACCCACTGCACTTCTGAGACGGCCTCCAGCTGCTCCATCTATACTACCTGCAGGGTCGGTGGTAGTCCTGAGGACACGACACAGGTGACGGCCTCCTGCCGCGCCTGCAGACGAGAGACAGCCTCCAGCTGCTCTACGCCCATACGTCGCCCTCCCGCATCCACCTGCCACAGTACCAGTCCCCAGCCAGGGAGTTCACTGCTAGTAGCCTGGTGGCAGGCTGTTTTCCCTGTAGCCGGCCCCTGAGAAGGACCTACCCCTGACGGACCCCTCCCTGGAACGACGCCGCAGTCCCCTCCTGACAGCAGAGTACCCCGGAGCGGACAGCAGCAGGTCCCCGACAGCACCCCCGGCTCCCCAGGGCGAGACCCACCCTACCCTCAGCCGAGGCGATGTGGATCCTCCACCCAGCTGCTCAGAAGGCGTCTGGAGGAGTTGTTTGGCTCCTACCCCACCAGTCAGACCTCTGTCCCCAGCCCCTAGCACCTGGGCCCCTTCATCGCGCCCATGGGGAACGACACCAACCTACCTGGACTATAAGTGACTCAGGTATGGCTCAATACATTGACATACAGTAGAGTGCCTAAAGTGGATTCATTAAGTGACCGTGCCTAGACAGTGATTTAAAGTGCAGTGTTATAGAAGTAAGGCTCCCGTATCCGAACCTGTGATCGTTATTCCTCAGCACGCCTCCCCCTCTCTCCCTTGCACCTGTGTCAACCTAGATTCTCCCCTCCCCCTCCTTGTTCCCAGCAACAAGATTAAGTCAGTGCATCCCTCAGTGATCGTGACAGTGTTGAACAAGAGAACTCTCATGTGACCAGGAGCCACCAATCTTAAAGACTATACAAATCATAATCCCGAGGCACCCAGATTCATACTGCGAACTGTACCACCCTGAATTGTGAACTGTGTCTATCACGTATCCTGCGAGATACGCACACCCCTTTCAGCAGCCCAAGAATTGATGAGTCAGAAATATTGTGAGACATCCTACTGCCCTTGTGTAAGACTAGTGACTATATGTGTAAGTTGTTGCCTTGAGTTTTTATGCTGTGTTCCTCCTATATTTGTGGTAAAACCCCGGTTTTGAAAAGAACCCAATACTAGGCCAGGCGTTCTTAGGACTGGAAGCCGCCCTAAAAACACCTACCATAACAAAAAACCACAAGGTAACATAAGCATAGTTGAGTGCCCTATATGGGTACAACTGAACCGCTGGAATGGCGGTGAAGCCCCTGGCCTGGCTGACATGGTGACGACTGCCTGCCTGTCTGTTGCGAAGTTCATCACACATCAACTCGGCAGTTTAGTAACCCAGCAACAAAGGCATATTTAGGGCCTGTTCCAGGGAAGGTCTGGCAATAATTCAGCAACATCTCAGCAGATATTAGCATACTAATGATCCCAAACTACTGAAGTGATTTTCCAACACATTTCATCGTTGGTTATTATCCTGGAAAGATCCTGTTGGGTTCTGATATCATTTACACATCCAGGGTTTTAATAGTGAAGTCAAACTTGAACCAGTTTCATTACTGCTGACTAGTTTCTCAAAAATCATGTTTTTAGAAGGCAAAATGAAACTAATGGAGTAGACTGTAGCACCAGTCGAGCAGGGCAGTACTCCCGAGGTGGATGGAAAGCTGATGACAGGGAGTGCTGGAGCTCCCGTTTCATCAGCCCTCAGGACTAGTTCCTGACCATCCCCCTTTGCTGAACTTTTTCAGTGTCTCAGTTACACAGAGAGTAGGCCAGCATGCTCTCCAGTACAAATTTCTCTATCTTCACCAAACTACATGCACAGTACACACTACACTTCCTATTCAAAATTCACCAAAAATGGCATCAATTCACCCAGCCTCGGAGTCCCCAGGGGGGGGGACCATAAATGCCCCCGCCATCTGCCCCTCTCCCGGTGACGACTCGAGGTGCCTGGAACCACTGTCTGACTCTCTTCTTCTTCATTTCTGCAACATTCGCGGCCTTTCATCTAACTTTCGCTCTGTTGAGCACCACCTCTCCTTCTCTAAACCTCACCTTCTTTTTCTAACGGAGACTCAGCTGTCTGAGGCAACTGACAGCAAACCCTTTTCTGTATCCTCCTACTTTCTCTATACTCATTTCAAAGCCAAAGGTGGCTGTTGTGTATATATACGCAACGACTTATCTTGCTCTCGTGTTCCTGAACTTGATTCTTCTGAATTCTCCACACTCTGGCTTCGGCTTTCCTGTCATTCTCTGACTAAATATATCTGTGCTGTTTACTTATCCCCTAATTCTACTGACTATCAAAAATTCTTCGACTATCTTACTTCTACGATGGAACACATTCTGTCCATTTCTCCTTTCTCTGAAATCTCCATTCTTGGAGATTTCAATGTTCACCACCACCTTTGGCTCTCCTCTCCTTTCACGGATCCACCTGGTGAACAAGCCTACATCTTTTCTATCCTTAATGACCTAGAGCAGCTTGTACAGCACCCTACCCGTATCCCTGACCGCCGTGGAGAGAGCTCCAAGATACTTGACCTCTTCCTCACAACGAATCCTTCTGCTTACTCTGTTAATCTTTTCTCTCTGTTGGGCTCCTCCGATCACAACCTTATTACCTTAACCTGTCCTATCACTCCGGTACGGCCTGTGGACCCTCCAGGGAAACGTCATCTGTGGCATTTTGGAGCTGCGGACTGGGAGGCCCTTAGGCAGTGCTTCTTTGATTTTCCCTGGAATGATTATTGCTTCCATGGCCGTGAGCCATCTGAGTGTGCCTTGCGCATTACGGAGGTTATTCTCTCAGGCATGGAAGCATACATTCCTTTCTCATATCCTTTGACTAACGCAAGAAAGCCTTGGTTTAATCACGCTTGTTCTAATGCTGTCCGCAACAAGGAGAAGGCCTACAAAAGGTACCGGAGCCAACCCACCCCTGAATCACATAATCTTTATGTTTCTGCCCGGAATCGTGCTAAGTCTGTTCTTCGTTCTGCTAAAAATAATTTCATCCATACTAAATGATCTCAACTCTCCAACTCGAATTCTTCCCGCTCCTTCTGGCACCTTGCCAAAAATCTTTCTAACAACTTTACCTCATCATCCTTCCCTCCTCTTTTCTACTCTGATGGTTCTGTAGCTATTTCTTCTACTGATAAAGCAGATCTCTTCGCACAGACTTTCTCCTCCAATTCCACCTTAGACGATTCCGGTGCTGTTCCTCCATCACTTCCCCCCTCTGACTTCCTCATGGCTGACATTAAAATTTCTTCAGTTGAAGTATTTTCTGCAATCACTGGCCTCAGTACTAACAAGGCATATGGGCCTGATGGGGTCCCTCCTGTTGTTCTCAAGAACTGTGCTTCTGTGCTTACACCCTGCCTAGGCAAACTCTTTCGCCTTTGTCTGTCAACTTGTACCTTTCCTTCTTGCTGGAAGTTTGCTCTCATTCAGCCAGTCCCAAAGAAAGGTGACCACTCCCAACCCTCCAACTATCGTCCAATTGCTTTAACGTCCTGTATTTCAAAAGTTTTCGAATCAATTCTTAATAGAAAAATTTTAAGGCATCTTTCCTATCACAACCTTCTTTCCGATCGTCAGTATGGGTTCCGTCAGGGACGCTCCACTGGCGATCTTCTCACCTACCTTTCAGACTCCTGGTCATCCTCCTTTCGGGACTTTGGCGAAAGCTTTGCCATTGCACTTGACATCTCAAAGGCTTTCGATCGAGTCTGGCATAAATCTTTAATTTCCAAACTGCCCTCCTACGGTTTCTATCCTTCTATCAGTGCCTTCATCGCTAGCTTCCTTTCTGGTCGTTCTATAGCCGCTGTTGTAGACGGCCATCGTTCTTCTCCTAGATCTATCAACAGTGGTGTTCCTCAGGGCTCTGTCCTATCACCAACTCTCTTCCTTTTATTCATCAATGATCTTCTAAGCTGTACATCTAACCCTATCCACTCATACGCTGATGATTCCACCCTTCACCTTTCCATTCGGTTTCCGCAACGCCCATCTCAACAGTTACTTCAAGAAACAAGGGATGAGGCTATGGCACACCTAATGTCTGACTTGGCTCATATCTCTGACTGGGGAAAAATAATATGGTTGTCTTTAATGCATCTAAGACTCAGTTCTTACACCTATCAACCCGACAAAATCTTCCACAGGTATACCCACTAATGTTTAATAATATTCAGCTTAATCCTGCATCATCCTTGAACATGCTTGGGGTTTCATTTACTCGGGACGTATCTTGGAAAGATCATATTACATCTCTTGTAAAATCTGCTTCCAAGAGATTGGGTGTGCTAAGCCGACTCCGCTTTTTCTTTACCCCTGCACAATTGTTGACTCTATACAGGGGTTTTATCCGCCCCTGTGTGGAGTACAACTCTCATGTGTGGGGAGGCTCCCCACATACAGCTCTTCTCAATAGGGTGGAGTCAAAGGCTTTTCGTCTCATTAACTCTCCTCCTCTTACTGACTCCCTTCAACCTCTGTCTCTTAGCCGCACTGTTGCATCTTTATCTCTTTTCTATCGCTACTTTAATGGTCACTGCTCCTCTGAACTGTCTGCTTGCATTCCTCCACCTCTACGACGGGCCCGTAGCACCCGTCTGGCAGCAAACTCTCATCCCTTTTCTGTCCAACTCTCTAATGCAAGAGTTAACCGTTACTCCCAGTCTTTCATTTATGCAACAGGTCAGCTCTGGAACTGTCTCCCTCTGTCTGTATTTCCTGCTGCCTATGATCTCCAGTCTTTCAAACGTAGTGTGTCCAGGCATCTCAAAATGATCGGATCTTGAATTTGGCTCTCTATTGTATTTTGTTTTTCTCTTGGAGGGAACTGTTACTGCGGGCTCATGGCCTTTGGTTCCTTCTTCCTCGCATTAAAAAAAAAAAAAAAAAAAAAAGTCATACAGTACATAAAGACAGTTGATAATGCTGAGAAGCGGGATTTGCTGGTTAGGTAATGCTGGAGTATTCCCGACGATTCTCGATTTTTTTTTTTTTTTCTTCGCTACGTGTCAGAGTTGCCAGTTACCCTGCTATTTGTGAGCAACGGTAAAGTTATGAATTAAATTTAATGCTCTTTTTCCTCTATAATGTTTTATTTATGTGATTGGTTGTTAAATTATATAATACTATTTCAATCTGTATGCTGTGTAATTTAGAGTGTTTTGCAGTGTAAGAAAACTCTGGATATTTTGGATGTTTTCGAGTTGGCAACTGTTGCTTCTCTTAGAATGTAAATCATTCTAGAACACAGGAAGCTATAAGGATGGGGAAGAGACTGGAGGTTTTTCAGTTCAGTCTGAATATAGTTCAGTTTCAGTTCAGTGTCAGTAAAGTTAGTGAAGATTGTATAGCTCCGGTACTTGTGAAACAGTGAAATGTAGTTGGTAAGCATTAAGTGTAATCATTTGGAGAATAAAGACAGTGAACTTAAGAAGCCAGTGTTTATTTACAACGCCTGAGCTGATCTTGTGTGCTGTACACCGAAAGGCTGACCATAGGAATAACAACTCACTGGGCAGCGTACTTCCTATATTGTACTATTGCTGTTGGAGCCTGTGGCAGTGTGGGACGGGGACGTAACAATAATAACAACACTGACAAGAACCTCATACGTAAGTAATAATTAGAACAAGATCCCAACAACAATAGCAACAACACCGATAACAAAAACAGTTATAACAGCAGCCTTATTCCAACAAGTGATGAGGTTCTTAAGTAAGATCATAATATTCCCTTCTCTGTACGAATTTTGTTATTTTATCCATGAAATCCCAGCATCAGTGACCTAAAAATCACTTCAGACTCAAGTAACTTCTTACAATGGATTCACCAGGGTATTTCAATCAGACTTAACACGACAGTTTTGCTCAACTGAAAGAAATTTATGCAGTTAGAGTGAAAACACAGCCCTAATGGGCTGTTTGAGTCATCAATAATTACCGGAACACTTTCTTTTAATAATGTGGAACTTAGATCCCTTCACTTGCAACTGACTACCTCCTCCTTTACGCTCATAATAGCTTCCAGTTTGTCGAAGATCAAATTGCTGTCATCTGTTGTTGGGATGATGCTGATGATGGTGATTGAGCTGAAGTGGAAATTGATAAAGAGCTGATGCGAGGAGGTGGGCATGTAGGAGAGTCTGTGGATTGTGTTGTTGAGGTGTGGTTCATGTTCAGCTGAGAGAAATCTGTACAGTCAAAGGATCAACACAGCAGACTACAGGCCTAAGGATTGGTGGGGTCATCAGTAATCACCAAGATGCTTTCTAGATCGATGTTGGACTTGAATTCCTTGGTTGGAAAGATAGTTGCCTCCTCCTCCGTGGCCGTAATGGCTTCCAGGTCGTCAAGGGTAAAGAAGCTGCCATCAGTTGCCGTGAGAAGGGTGGAGGCGTTGATGATGGTGAAGGAGTTGTAGTGGAAGTTGACATCGAGCTCGTATGAAGATTCGGGCAAGAGGTAATTAGGGAGTTTGTGGATGGCGTTGTTGTTGAGGTGGAGGTTCCTGAGGTTGGTCATGTGGGTGAGGTCAGGCACAGTGTTTAGATGGTTGCCCTCAGCCTCGATCGCCAAGACTTGTGTCATGCCACTGAGGTCAGGAAGTGAGGTGAGTTGCCCGTACCTTAGATCCAAGTAAATAAGCTGAGTTAAATTGGACAGCGCTTGGGCCTCGATGCTTCCAGCCCCACGTAGTTCCAGATGCACCAGGTTCAAAAGGTTCTCATGGGCAAAGTCACCCACTGATACCTGTTCAATGGGACCCTCCAGTACGACCTTGCTGATCTGTGGGTTGATCGGCCAGCAGTCCCGCGGCACCGAGGACTGAGCACCGCAGTACCAGGCCCGGCTGATCTCATACCAGGTGCACGGACAGTCACCGCGCACACCCACGCTCACCTGTAATTAATGGACGTACTCTTTTCGCTAAAATGGAAATAATAGCAATAATAATATCAATAATTATAATGATGATAATGATGATGATGATAATAATAATAATAATTATTATTATTATTATTATTATTATTATTATTATTATTATTATTATTATTATTTATTATTATTATTATTATTATTATTATTATTATTATTATTATTATAATGAAGTTATGATGATGAATATCTACACTGCAAGAAGCCATTCACCGTACTGGGTGGTAATGCTATGACCAAATCCACGACAAGAAGGAACGAGTGGTCTTGTATTCCCTGCTTACTGAGAGGCAAAAATAGAGAGGCTGGTGAAGACTGGGGATCCCTGTCCTGATACATCTACCACAGAAGGCTTCGGAGATGGGTCTTGTGGTTGCCCAGGACCCAGAAAGTTTCGGCAGAATAGTATGACTGTGTGGAATGCGAAAGGTGTGCAGGAAGAAAGTATTAGAGTGAAAGTAGTTACCGATGTGTTGGTGCTGTATGCCACTAACCTTAAACGAAATGAAGTGGATGAATGGGAGGGTTTGAACTATGAACGGTCAGATATGATCACGCATGATCAAGGTACGTTGTCTTGTTAGTGAATAATGAATGGCAGGGAGGAACGGATGATAATAAATGCATCAACTCTAGGTTCTTATACGAGAAGTTTAAATTAAGAATGGTGAAAATGGTAATGTCTGTTACATATGCACTTTTCATGAAAATAATGTATATATACTCAAGCACATGTTTTGAGACCAACGACAGAGTAAATGAATAAACGCCCCGGCGTTACAGAGTGTATGTGGTGGGAGATCTTAACAAGAGACTTGACACTGACCCTGTAAATGATGTAACAGGTCTTTCTGGATTGCCAATAGAGCCTAGCTAACGGTTATTGAAGGAAAAGAATCTTATGCATTAGTATTTCTAGTTTCAAGCACTTTGAAAATCGCAAGTACGAATGGTAAAAATTGGCGCTGAATGGAGCCTGATTGTTTATGTACATATTTAAAGAAAGATGTCTGTAGGTGTTGTTGATATCAGCGCTGTGAAAGGACATTGCAGAGGTTTGTTGGGTCACATGACTATGGAATACAAGGAGAAACTGAGAGGAGATTGGAGGGAGAAAGAAGTACTCAGAGTAATACAATGAAAGCAGAGGAGTTGATAAACAAAGCAACAGTGGAAGAACATGGACAAAAGGCAGCAGAGGAGTTGCGGATAGGTGAAGTGGGAGCAAATGGATCAGGAAGTGCATAGATGGAGCATTTCGTTAGCAATTTCAGAGCTGTGTGTGGTGTTGCAAGAATAACAACATACACGAAAGGAACAACCTTGTGTGATAACGAGGTTGAAAAAGCATTGGAAGATCAAGAAGTGGATGGGGTGGGTACAAGACAGGACTTCCAGTGAAAGGAGGAAGTATAGTGAGAACAAGAAATATGTGAAGAGATTGATAAAGAGAAAATTTTTAAACGCAAATGGTGGTTTAGGAAGAAAACTGACTGGAATGAGAAATGATCTTAAGCTACACAGAAATGACTTTGGAAAGAGGTGCAAAAATGCGGTAATAAGAGTGAAAAAATATATATGGAAATGTGAGAGATGAGAGTGGAAGAATGCTAACAAATGTAAATGAAAGAGGGAGCAGATGGAGGTAATATTTTAACAAGCTGATATTAGGAATGGTGAAAACAAATCAGTAGTAAATATGGCTGGTTGGAGTGACGTAAAAAGTGTTGTGCCTTATCATGTGTAATTGACAGATGTGATGAATGAGGTGAAGAGATTGAAGACTGGGAAAGCAGCAGGTGTTAATGCGTATGAAGATAGCCAAGTGAGTGGATTAAATAGTATGTGGGAAATACAGTAGAAAGTTTGAATGGGTAGAGCTGTACCAGTGGAGTGCAAGAAGGCTGTGACTGCGTCTGTGTATGATAATAAAGAGAATCAAAGTGTGTACAAAAATTACAATGAGGTAGGTCTGGTGAGCGCACTAGGAAAGGTACAGGGTGTCCCGGGAGTTAAGCCCAAATCTTTAGGAACTGATAGATGAGGGAATTCGAAGCAAAAATGTTATATGAACAAACGTCCAAATCTCAACCGTTACGGAGCTACAATAACATGACCTTATGGGAGGAAATGGTGTCCTTCATAATTCACGCATAAGGTCATCAATAATTGTAGCTCCGTAACGGTTGAGGTTTGGACACATTGTCACATAACATTTTTTGCTTAGAATTCCCTCATCTATCAATTCCCAAAGTTTTGAGCTTAATTCCCGGGACACCCTGTACATGCAAGAATAATTTTAGTGAAGACAATGGATACGTCGGAAGCCTGGTGATGAACACGGTTGTCTATTGACTGATAGAGGATGTGTGGGTCATACGAGTATATTTGCAGTACAACAGGTAGTGGAGAAAGCATGTGGGAAGGATTGAAAGGTATTTATGGGATTTTTGGATTACATACAAGATGAAGAGCTGTGAGTAGGAGGATTATGTAAGACTTTTCATAGCCTCTGTATCGTGTGGCAGGAAAACTGCTGAAAAAGTATCAGTGATAATGTAGCTAGTGAAACGGGAAAGTTCATAAAAAGTAAAGTCTTTTGTATGATTGTTGTATATGTCAATGAAATTATAAACAGAGACAAAAACTCTGCACAGTACTGTATGTAAGAATGTTAAATGTTCACAAGACACTGGCGAGACCACACGTATGGTCTGTGGCTGCAGCTTGTCTTGCGATTTATGGATGTCAGTTATGTTCATGAATGCTTATACTCAATACAGTAAATAACATTACGTTGCAGGCTTGTGATTTCAAAGGGGTATTTATAAGTGTATGCGCATGGGTGAACCAGACTGCATCAGGACTCTACTGGTATAAGAGGGTTAGTCTGGAGTGAGGTAATCAATCCATATTAAGCGGATTTACGGATATAACCAGTCCTGATTAATCGGGTTTATATATAAATATAGATAGATAGATAGATAGATATAAAAAAGATGAAACAGATATTTACACACATTGTCTTAGCACAGAGAGAGAGAGAGAGAGAGAGAGAAGGAGGGAGAAGAGAATGTACAAGATGTTTCTCCCAAGTCAAATAAAATTGTCTGGCACTGTTAAGAAAAAATAAGAAAAAAAACATCATTTGGAAAAGCTGAATTGGGTTTCTTAATCCATTTTACAACCTTGGGCCTTTTCCATGCTTTATGAAATAACTTGAAGGTAGCAAGGCTCAAATTTTACGAGGCATCTTTGTGGTAAAAAGACTAAAGGATTATCAGATAGATCGATATATATATTTATATATGTATATCTATATCTATCTATCTATCTATCTATCTATATATATATATATATATATATATATATATATGTGTGTGTGTGTGTGTGTGTGTGTGTGTGTGTGTAATTCACCGGGTCGGTCAGGATCACTTGATGGTCGTGATCGTCAGCTTTTACCCTCCCGGAAGGGAGCTGAGAGCTCATATAGTCCGATCTAAGGGTAAGGCTGTGACCTTCACACACGCACACACCCGTCCCCTTGCTCAAGGGGGACAGTAACCACCCACTTCGTCAGTGAAACTTTTCGCAACCTGAGCCAGGCGCGAACTCCCGTCTACCAGATGGCAAGTGTGTGTGTGTGTGTGTGTGTGTGTGTGTGTGTGTGTTTATTAATTTATTTATTCACTTTTTTATTTAATCATTTATCTATTTCTTTATTTACTTATTTATTTATATCTTTTGTTTGTATCATTACCGTACAAAAGAGGAGAAGAATATGAGACAAGACGAGAGAGAGAAAGAGGAAGAGAGAAAGAAGAAGATGGTATTGTCTGTCTTCAGCCCCTTCAGTACAAGAGGTCTGTACCTAGGTGAGTACAGTCGGCATGCAGGCAGAGGCAAGAAGAAAAAGACAAACAAGAAAGAAAGAAAGAACAAGAAGAAACACCTGCAATGCGCAACACTCACGTCCACCACCTGGTCTACGAGCCGAGTATTTGACTTTGCTTTGTGATCTTGACTTAGAGTGATTGCTCTCAGATTCGACTTAAGCTATTCTTTCCTGGCCGTTAATCTGTCCATCAAGTTTGTTTCAGGTCAGATCAAAACTGTATGAGCTGACTTCGTCCAATAACTTTGACATTTGTCATTCCCATGTGACCCTGACCTTTGATTGGCGGTTTTTAATATCGAATCTCTTTACCCCTGCCTTAAATTGAACGTTCTCACAGAGTCTGGTCTACATCTGGTGAAAGCTGTTAAAGCTGACCCTGCCATGTGATGTTCGCCCCCTACCCATTGTTCTCAGACATAAAATGTTAACCTTTTAGGTGATCCTCACTCCATTCACCAAGTTTGACCCAGATTAGATCAAACTGTTTTACTTAAAATTGGTCATAGATACATAGGTCGATCTTTGATCTTGCCCTGTGATCATGACCTTTTAATGATTTTTCACAAACTGAGTCCCCTCGTTCCTCCATGACCCTTAACACTTCCACCAAACTTGGTTTATGTATGAAACAAGCTGTCTAAGTTGACCTTCCCTACGACTTTGAACACTGATTTTTCCTTGAAATCGAATCACTTAATCCTTGCGTTACCCCAGACACTAGAACAAAGTTTAGTCTAAATCGGATAAAATTGACAATGGTCACCTTGTCATGTAACCTTGACCTTTGACTTGTTGACTTCAAAAACAACATTTCCACCCCTTGGGAAATCCTCAACCCATCCACCAAATTTGATCCAAATCACATAAAACTCTTTTAGTTTTTTTTCCTTTTTTTAGTTTTTTTTTTTTTTTCACACACGAACACCCGGTTCGAACTGTGACTTTGTCCTATGACCTCGACCCTTGACTGTTCTCAAAATTTAATCACTTCATTTTTGCCTTATCACTAACTCTTCCCTAAGTTTAGCCTCAGATATATAAAAAGTTGTTTAACTTGTCTTTGGTGGGTCAAATACTGAACTAGCCAAGTGATGATGATCTCTGATGTACTGGTTTCAAAAACAGTTGGTTTACTAATTAGCTGACCCTCAACGCTTCCACCATGTATAGTTAAAGTCGGATAAACTGAGACATTTTGCTCACACACACACACACACACACACACACACACACACACACACACACACACACCCTGATCAAAACAATACCCGCTCTGGCTTTGCAGGGGCGGATGTAAAGGTCGCACTGAAATATATACTAATAAACATTGTCTCTGCCTATTTTTGCCCCATTCAAAATACGTTACAGAAGTAAATAGAATAGACGTCAAAATAATGAAGAAATTAGTAGATATTCCAGCACCCAAACCCTTACCGTAGCGAGGACGAAGAGGAGGAGGAGAGAAGAAGGAGAGGAGAGAGACACGGATGATGTTAGCCTCGCCATGGTGGGGAGAGCTCTGGCGCCGGCCCCCTGTTGAGAGAGAGAGAGAGAGAGAGAGAGAGAGAGAGACTGGGAAGTAAGGGGAATATGGCGAGAGAGAGGGAGAGGCTAGGAGTGAAAAAGAGGAAGGGAATGGAGAGGGGAGGGATGAGGAGAAGCGAGGGGGTGGAATAAGGGAAAGAAAGGAGGAGGGGGGATAGGGGGAAGGGATTGATGGACGGAGAGAGGATAGGTGTAAAACAGGGAGAGGAGGACTGGGAAGGTGGGGACAGGGGAGAGGGGAAGAAAAAGTAGAGAGAAAGGAGATGGAAAGTAAGGGAAGAGAGAGAGAGAGAGAGAGAGAGATTGTTTTGACCCGAGATAAACGAACATATGGCGATATTCACACACAGACACAAACACACACACACACACACACACCTCTTACAAGTAAAAAACACTCTGGATAAATCTATACATATCACAAGCACACAATAAGCAACACAACAAATTGTCCCTACCATCATCATCATCATCATCATCATCATCCCTCTTATATAAACAGGGAAGAGCAGGCAGAAACAGGAATGAAGGGAATTCATATAAACTTCATTCATACACAAACATAACGCACCATAATATCTTTACATCATTATCATCATCATCATCATATTCTCCCAGTAATAAATAGGGAGAATTGAATACATTAACAGGAGTGAGGAAATCTATTCATAGATGATGAAAAGATAGACAGACCATCATTATCATCATAATCACCATCTTCATCATCATCATTATCTCCATCATAATCATCATCACTATCATCATCATCCTAACCCTATGTAACTAACACAGGGGTGAGAAGGATCCAGAAAAGGGACGAGGATAGCACGAATTTAGAAAACTATCACCAGGGTTCTCACTAAAATGAACCACCGTCCACTCACTCATCGGTCAAGCCCATCTCACTGGTCACACGATGTACACAGCGTCATGATGACTGTAGGATCGAGACCATTCCCGCGACTGTTCTGTTAAAGAAAGGGTTGCAGCCTTTGTCACATACCTCACCATGTATACTTCATTCCTTCATCCATTTCCATCATGCATCAGTTCTTTTGCTTCCTCAACGTCTGTACCTTTCATAGTCATACATCTAATCCATCATCCACTTACTCTAAGTTGTGCTATCTTTAGGTGACTCTACACTTAGTGACCAACCAGACTCTCTCTTGTAAGCCAGTAAGACATTACTACGCTGGATGGTAACCTTATAACCAAACCTACATGTTTCCTATGTGCCAGGGTTACACAGTAGGTTGGTGAAGGGTTAGTGTCCCGCCCCTTAAAACCGCAAGCTAAAAACAAAAACACAAAGCCTTGGACTCAGACGAACCCACAGCTGACGACCAAGGACCAGAAAAGGTAGACACGCTAAGGACGGCAGCGTGCAATGAGGTGCAAATGATGAAGTAAAAGAAACGGCGCTTAAGCATGCAGAATTACTTCGTACACATATGCGGGTTGACGAGATCAAATGGAGAAGTGAATGTGTGAGAAAGTGGAAGCATGGATTTGGTATAAGTGCTGGAGAAGATGAGAATGAAAGGGCAAAGGAGGGTGTGTGTACTGCTGAATGCAAGATATGGAAGGAGATTGTAAGGGAGTTTGGATAAGTTGGATCTCTGATGGTATGAGTAAGAATGAAAGTGAGAATACAAGCCTAGGCAATTGTCTGTGTGTGCGCGCCAACAGAGGACTGAGCGGCTACAGAGAAAGATGAGTTCTGGGCAAATGTGGAAGTGTGCACGGAGATGTTTGAGAGAAGTGAGAGATTGTTTATGGTTTGAGGCATGAACGTAAACAATGGTGAATGCTGAAGTAGATGGTGTGGTTGGTCAGTGGGATGTTCTCGTAGGAGATCAATGGGAATGGTAGTGCTTTGGTGGACATTTGTGCTAGAAGGAAGAGAGAGAGAGAGAGAGAGAGAGAGAGAGAGAGAGAGGGAGGGAGAGAGAGAGAAAAAAATGTTTCTTAACCTTTGTCACAGCGACTTAAAATTTGTCCAGAGTCTACAATGGCGACCCATGTTCTCATGCATAGTTTATTTTCAGTATAATTTAAAAATCCAAATCATTACAAAAAAAAAAAAAAAGTGACAAGAAGAAAAGGCAAACGACAGTATTTCATTACTGTGACCAACGAGCATAAACAATAATGAATTACAGTGACAAACTCGAAAGCACTGAGAGAGAGCATACCTCCGCCAATGCCATTGCCATTAAAAAGGATCTGGATCAGGATCAGCACCAAAATTTATTCTATTCTTTCTTGGTCCATGGCTCACCTTTCCACAAAATTTCATTGACTTTCATGGAGGAATTTTGGAGATATTGTGCGGGATACTCCGGATCCGGATCCAGATGCACCTTCAAATTCAATCATTTCATTCTTGGCCCATGGCCCACACTTCCCCAAAATTTCATCATAATCCGTTCATAACTTTTTGAGTAATCCCGGGTCCGGAGCCGTGGATATAGGTTTCGGATCCGGATCAGCCCCCATATTTAATCAATTCTTTCTTGGTCTATGGTCCACCTTTCCACAATATTTCATTGAAATTCATTGGGAATTTCTGGAAATATTGTGCGGGATACTCTGGGTCCGTAGCCGGATCCGGCCCAAAATTTAATCATTTCTTCCTTGGCCCATGGTCCACCCTTCCACAAAATTTTATCAATATCCGTTCATAACTTTTGAGTAATCCTGCTAACTGACAAACAAACAAACAAACCAATGCTGGGTAAAACCTAACCTCCTTGGCGGAGGTAATAATGAATATCCAAGAAAAGCAGAACATCAACTTTCGTAGTTACAAAACGAAACTGAAAATAATTCTGAGAGAGAGAGAGAGAGAGAGAGAGAGAGAGAGAGACGCACATAGATGTCATAGGAATACAAATAAATTGGTTAGCAAATATCGAGAACTCTGGAGCTGCGTGGTTTTAAACTAGCTCCTTAGGTCGAAGTGATTTTGATGAGAGGCTGCATCTTAGGTCATGCTTCGGCGGACAGATGGTTTCTGTACTTTGTTTTCGTGACCAAAAGCGCTGAAAATCCGGCTTCACATAGGAAGGTTGTAGCAAAAGGAAGCAGCACTTTCAATGATCTACGTAGAACTGGCTTCACTTTGTAAAATCTGATCCAGAATGAACTAGGTTATTCCTGACGCATTTCGAAATCATAATGAAGTGTTTCATCATTCTGCATCTCGATGAGCTGCTCTTGAAGCTTGCTAATGTTCTCAGTTTCGTCAGGTAAGTCCTCAGCTTCAGTACTGAAGGGGTTCCTTAGCAAGGTATTTCATACATTTTCGGGAATGTGGTGGCCAAACCCTGTGACTAGCTTTGAAACAATGTTTGACAATGATTTTCTGGACTTTGATGAGGGGATAAGTTTCTTCCTCCAGAAACACGCTCAGTGATGGAAATGAGGCGGGCACTCGGGACTCACTTTTACTTTTCCACAATTTTAATTTTCTGAATGCTATTAATTTCTCTGACAACCCAACCACCATCTTATCACAATCTCTCATTGAAAGTTTCAATGCATTAACTGCAACAAAGTATCTGTAAGATATAGAATCTACATCATCCAATTTGAATCTGAAAATTTATTCCCCAATCGATGATTTTCTTCAACCAAAAACGTTTCAGTCTTACATCTCAGTTTAAGCAGTCGTTGGAGCACCTTTCTCGTGACAGCCAACTAACCTCGGATGGTACAATCGATGTAGAAGTTCCGAACCAAATCAAAGCAAATATTAGTGTAGGTCCTGGAATTAAGAGACCTGTTTTTACTATAACTGATTATTTCAATTCCCTCTTGCATCACACTCAGCAATTCAAGTGACATCCCTTGAAAAGCAAGATTATCACAGTGGAAGATGCAGTGAACAATCAGCACACGCGGATTTTTCTATCACTATTGCAGTGAAAGCCTGGCATGCTTCATCATAGCAGACACTAAAATACTGATTCCATTGAAGTCCTTCTTCCTTGACGAACGTGTCCACAATATTGAAATCATCTTCTCCAGTCGTGGTCGTATGAAATGGTCGGCAAGACTGAAGTTTCAGTTCCAAATCTTCTGTACCTTGAAACTAAACGTTATTCATGCGTTGAGCATCATCACAAACATCTGTAGACCTGTCCTGCTGGAGACTAAACCGTCCACTCATTTTTATGGCTGCAGTCACCTGGTCTTTTACATCACATAACATCTTTTACATTCGATTACTAACTGTGTGTCATTTGGGAGAGGAATCTGCTCAATTTTCTTTGGAACTTCACTTCCACATACTGTCCGCAACATCTCGAAAGCTGCTGGTTTTACCAATTCCTCACCAATGGTGAGCGGCTTCTTTAATTCTGCAATCCTCCAGATTACAAGGTGCGAAGCCAGCATTGCTTGCTGAAAAGGGTAAACAAGTGTGCTGGTAGGAACATCCAATCTCTGCCTTATTAGTTCCGTTTCTTTTCTTTCAGTGTAACTTTGCTATTTGTTCACAGGTGCACTGTGCTTTCTTTCTAAGTGTCGTCTAAGTTTGTTCTGCTTGAAGGACTCGTTGCTCACAACTTCCCCTCAAATAACAATTCGGTTGAAGTGCACCGCGTCGAGTGATGTGCGTGAAGCTAACATTGAGTTGGTCTTCTCTGTGTTGTCTCTTAGCCATAATTTTTAATAATTAACGATCTGGAAAGGAGTACAAAAACACGTATTATTATTACTGAGTACTTGTTCTAAAATAATGACAGCGAAGTAGTAGCTGTAGTAGTAGTAGTAGTAGTAGAAGAAGAAGAAGAAAAAGTAGTAGTACACTCAGTTAATGTTCATAAACATTTAAAACATAAACAAAATAAAGAGAAGAGGATCAACGAAGTATCACGTTCCTAGTTAAGCAGTTGAAATTTAAGCGTGGTGCACACCAGGGGTTACGACCCACGTGATGCGTTAGCATCAGAATAGGAATGGTGACGCTTCACTGACAAAGCTCCCTTCATCCAAGGATAAGGGACTTAAAAGGATTCTTCATGGAGCATTATACACCGCACGTCATCTGCTACTCCCGAGTCCCGACCCGAATGTAAACACTGTAGACATGGGCACCCCGCGCGAGGATCGTGTGGAAGGAAAAATGGTCATATTATGGAGAGATATGTCGTTAACTTCTTCAAGATATGGTTCTTTGTGCAGTCCATGGATACAATAATCACTGCAGACATTCAAGGAAGGGAAAATTGAAGCTATTTAGGTTTCCCCTGCGAAACAAGACCATGTTAAAACTGTGGATTCATGCATATAGGCGAACGGACAGAATTAACTATGCCCGAATATGTTCTGGTCGTAATTTTCAGAGAATGTGGTTTTATACAAGAGTACCATATCATGAAAGGGCAGTTTAACACGTCACCCAGAGCAAAGAGGACATTGCATCCTGAAGCTGAACCAAGTCGACGTCTCCCATCACAGTTAGTTTAGTCAGGTATGTTCTGGCCTACATTTTTCTTTTTACACTATAGCACTTTAGCCTAATGACCTAAGTATGCATGAAATACATAGAAAGGGCTCACATTCTAATGTATTAATGGAATTTACACCACCATGAAAGTTAATTCATGACTCCTCGTTGATCGTTTTAAGCAACCTAGCTCATATTTACTTTTTGTTAATTTAAAGCTACATTAAGTTTTGGTACGCAAAAATGTGTTTTTCTGTGATATGGACAGTAATTAGTTGCTACTTTGCTATTTTCAGTGATGTATAAATTGTTTTCTTATATATATGACCTGCTAATTGATGGCTTTACTAACTTCAATTTGACTCATTTTCCTGTTTTTTTATGCATTCCATTTGATTGTAACTAAATATGTTGTGTACACCATAAAAGGTATGTACAAAATATAAAAGAGCTCATATTCACTGACACTAAAAGTTTTTGACAATCCTAGAGTTTATTTAATTGACGATACCCAAAATCTGTGAAAGTAATCGATGTGATACTAAGGACTGAATCAACTTCACAAGTAAGTTAACTTAGATCCCATTTGGCTTTGTTTGGTTGAAGACAAAAATGTGTCTTAATTACAGAATTAAAAAGAACTTTCGGATAGGTTAAGGAGACAAGGGACCACCTGATACTTTTAACTGCAACCGATACGAAACCAATCTTGCTATCTTTTGACTAATTCAGAAATTTTGTAGCCCATAAGTTTAATGAAGCGTTTTCAAATACAGACAACTCGTACAACCCATGAACATTCAAAGTATTGTTAGCAGAGGAGGTTTTCCATTGGTATGGACAATTTTATTATCCTGCTTCTCAGGTGTTTTCAGTGATTATATATATATATATATATATATATATTATATATATATATATATATATATATATGTGTGTGTGTGTGTGTGTAATTCACCGGGTCGGTCAGGATCACTTGATGGTCGTGATCGTCAGCTTTTACCCTCCCGGAAGGGAGCTGAGAGCTCATATAGTCCGATCTAAGGGCAAGGCTGTGACCTTCACACACGCACACACCCGTCCCCTTGCTCAAGGGAGACAGTAACCACCCACTTCGTCAGTGAAACTTTTCGCAACCTGAGCGAGGCGCGAACTCCCGTCCATCAGTTGGCAAGCGAGAACGTTACCACTGCACCAGCGAGCGGTGTGTGTGTGTGTGTGTGTGTGTGTGTGTGTGTGTGTGTGTGTGTGTGTGTGTGTGTGTGTACACCCAGACGCCGTAATCCCGTATGGGGTGGTCGTTTGTCTTTGAGTTAGTGATTTTTCGGGGAGGGGCACTAACCCTCCGTCAATCCACATGTTAACACGTAGGAAACACGGATGCTTTAATTATATGGTTACCAAACATCGTTGTAAATTGTTTCCTGGCTTACAGGAAACCATTAGGCTTGTCGCTTAATGTAAAGCCACCTGAAAAGGAAAGAAGAGTAATAAAAAGTGAAAGACAAGTGGGAGAAATAGGAACAGAGGAGGGCAGATACAGAAAAAGAATGATAAAGGTGAAGGAAGAAGTAGGCAACACTACATAAAGTGAGTGGGTGATGGTCGCCACCACTAACCACCAATATGTCTGACTTGGCTCATATCTCTCATTGGGGTAAAAGTAATCTTGTTGTTAATGCATCAAAAACTCAATTCTTACACCCATCAACCCGATGAATTATTCCTCAGGAGTATCCTCTACATTTTAACAATATCCAACTCAATTCTACATCATCTTTGAACATACTTGGATATTCATTCTCTAGTGATTTATCTTGGAAAGCCCATAATACTCACTTATAAAATCTGCTTCCAAGAGATTATGTGTGCTAAACCGACTCCATGCCTTCTTTACCCCTGCACAGTTGTTGACTTTATCCATCCATCCATCCATCATCTAATCCTATGTTGCCCCATGAGAAGCGTAGGAGCCCGGGGCTAGGCAATTGGTCCTGACATTTAAGATGAGAGTGACCAGCTTCACTCATCCCTGAGTGGCATTACGTGAGCAATAAACCCCAACTACTCCTTGGATATAAACCTATATAGGCCCAGTCCGACTAGAGGGCCTTAATTACCCGCTAAGCCACCAGATGCCATAATTTGGTTATATGGTTACTGTCACGAATCAATTCGCGACATTTCCTTTTTGTGAGAAGCCACGAACTATTAGTGGAAAACTCACTGTGTATCGCTCAGTTAACCGTTTCTCTCTCCATTTCGGGGTATACTTTTCAAATCATTCGTCACCGTTTTCAGGGGTGACCGATTTGATGCACGTCACTAAGTGCGCTACTGAGCGATACTATTGTTTCTTTATTGTTCGCCCCTACTCTCCTCAACCGTTAGCCACGCCTTCTTCCGGTAGCTTGTGCGTCCTGCCTATGCATTATTTGAATTCAGTCTTGTGTTTGCTGTGGCGGAGAAAGGTTCTGTGCTCAGAAGTGGAGAGGTCAGCTAGCACCCCAAGCTCCACTAGTTCAGTAATCCCAGTACTCCCACCTTAGTGGTGATACATAGCATTCATCGACTGGTATTTCTTTTGTGTATTTCCTAGTTTTAAGAGTTTAGTTAAGGTGTTTTTTTTCTAGGCGTAAGTATTTAGCTATTGTGAGAGTGAGTGCATCTCATTTAATTGATTTGAATTGTAACGTTAAATTTATTTTTTGTGATTAATAAATTTAACAGTTCCTTTCTTGAGCTTAATGTAAGTAAACTCTTGTTTCATTTAATCCAAATTAAGCTTATTTTCCATATAGCTCCTTAGCTTGCATAAACATTTACTATTCATAACTGGTACTTAGACCAGTCTTGTTGTATTAACTTAAAATCCGTTGTGCCAGGAGTTAATGCATCAGCAAGAACCTGATGTTATTATTATTAGTATTAGTTATTTATTGTCAGGGGTGATGTAACTTTCTCCAGAGGCTAACAGTACAGTAATTCAGCAATTGTGAGTAATTAGTCTCTGCTGTGTACTGTTGAGGAAGTTTATAAATTCTCGTTCTCAGAGAATCGTGCTAAGCCAGCGTAAAGTAATCGTTGCTTGATGTAGCAAGACAATCATTGTCTCTGCTCTTCAATATTATTGAATATTATTATCAATTTAAATAATATTTAACCATTTATATCAAAATTACCGTGATATATATATATATATATATAAAAACCCCGTGACAATTGGCGACCTCATTCCAGGATATTAACTCCTAGCTCTAAAGCTATTCACGAGATAGTGCTCACTCATTCATATTTAGGTATTTATCATTAAAGTTTATAGGCACAAGCTTACTGGTGTTTACCCTTAATTTAGCAAGTGAATTTTGCTTTATTAATCAATAGAATACTTAACTCTAGTTTATTTTTGGTAACGCCAGACAATTTTATTCGCTTCTGGGAAGTCGCCGTACCATTGTGTTTATTATTGAGTCTTCCCAGTCATTTACATTTTTGATTTATTCTTTTGCCAGTTAACTGGATAAGACTGGTCACCACTAGCTTGTGTCTGTACTCTTTACTTTTGTTTATTAGTATTAAGTCGCTTAGCAGTCAGTACTCAATTTCGGTTTGCTTAATAAATTAGCGAAATGGCTACTACTGTATTTTTACAGGAAGCCAAAGAAATGGGTCTTTCGGGACCAACCGAAATTAAAGAGTACTACTCTCACGGCATAATCAGGAGCAGCAGCGCGAGAATGATGCCCGTGAAGAGCGTAAGAGTCAGCACGAATACGAGCGAGAACAGCGTGAACAACGTGAAAGAGAGCATGCATATGAGGAAGAACAGCGTGAGAAAGAGCGCGAATACAAGCGAGAACAACGCGAATACGAGCGTGAACAACAAGACAGAGAACGAGAACACGAACGTGCCGAACGTGAGGCACGTGAAAAACACGAATATGAAATGATGAAGCTCAAGCGAGATTCCTTGGCTTCAGATACACCTGGTGCAGTTGGTCCAAGCTCCACGAGCGTTCTTCCTGCACATGTCCTGGCGACCCCACGCATCAAGCTTCCTTCATACAAGGAAAGCGAAGCGAATCGAGCCGTACATAGCTCGTTTTGAGGACATGGCAGACATGTATCAACTGGATGAGGCAGCTAAGCGGATCCAATTTCTTAGTTTATTTGAGGGCCCTGCCCTCGATATTCTCCACAGAATTCGTGGAGACAATCTCACATATGAGATGATGAAAGCTGCACTCATTAAGGCGTATGGTCTCACAGTAGACGACGCCAAAGTTCAGTTCATGCGAGCTCGTCTCCAAGACAAGGAGACAGCTGTTCAGTTCCTTGATCGTCTCACAGCTTACTTAAATGAGTGGATGGAGAAAGATGAAACTCCTTCCACGCGTGAGGGGATAATTGACCTTATGCTGCGTACACAGCTAGAGAGGTCGTGGCCTGCTGAGCTCATAGCACAGCTTAAGATCTGCCAGTTGAAAGATGCCAGCCAAATGGCAGAGAAGGCTGACGCATTCTTTACTGCATACGGGTATCAAGCTCGTAAGCAAAACACCTGGAGCAGAAAAGATACTGCCAAGTCTGGGAAGCCGTCTCAGACTGAATCCCAGCACCAAGGCCATTCTCAGAATAATGGCCAAGGTCCAAAACCGCAGTGGAAGGACCAGGGGCAAAACACTCAGAAACCTGAGTGGAAGAGGTACAACAAGTACCCTAACCAGCAGCAGTATCAGCCACGCAACCGACCGTCGGGACAAACTTCACCACCAGCTCAAAAGAGGCAGGAAGCGAACGCAGCCTTCATTCCTCAGCAGCAGCCTGGTGGTCACGTCCCCCTACCAGTGTGGGTACTTCCCCACAGTTCACTAGTCCCACAGTGACAGTGAACCCCCCTCCACAGATGGCCAATGTTCCATCTCCTTATAATTCTCAAGGCACAATGTTTGCCACATCAATTCAGCAGCCTCATGAGTGGCTAGCTGCTTCCTCCACAGGCCCTCCCACAGGTGACAGTACCTTCCTTGTACAGCCAGGGTTTGTGGGAGACATTCCTGTGAAGGTCCTGAGAGACAATGGTTCCTCAGGTTGCTCTGTTAAGCAGAGTTTAGTTCGGCCTGAGCAGTATACAGGTCGACAGATCCATGCAAAGCTTATTGATGGATCAGTGAGATTGTTCCCTGAGGCATGTATCCAGGTGGCATCTCCATTTTATACTGGTACGACACTTGCGGTTGTCATGCCAGAGCCTCTATTTGACTTTATAGTAGGCAATATTAATGGAGTCAAAGATAGTTGCTCCGATGACGCTACTCAGACTTCGGCTGCTGCGGTAACACGAGCCATGACTGAGGCTCCAGACTGTGTCACCCCAGTGATCATTGAATCGCCGCAAGATCTGATGTGTAGTCAACCTGTTGTGCAAGAACAACATTCTGACCCGACACTTGCTGCCGTGCGGAACAAACAAAAGGGTCGAGTGATCAAGTATTCACGGGGAGGTCGAGCCAAGTTCCTTCGTAAACAAGGACGGCTCTACCGTGAGTCACGAACACCCGAGGGCGAGGTTCGACTGCAGTTTGTCGTTCCCGCCAAGTACCGCCTAGCAGTGTTACAATGGGGTCATTGTTCAGTCTCAGGTCACATGGGCAAAAGGAAGACTCAGGGCCGTATCCGAGCTGACTTTTTCTGGCCAGGGATGGGACGGGACATAGATAGTTATGTCCGTTCCTGCAGTGTGTGCCAAAGTATCACCACTAATCAGGGACATGCCCTTCCTGTGCCATTTGTAACCACACCCGTAATCTCTGAGACAGTTGAGAGACAGGGTAGTGGTGAAGTGGGTGCAGACCTGACGTCTCGCCCATTGGCCCCACAGGACACATTATGTCCAGGGCCTGTACATACATATTATGTACCGTAAGTTAAGGGGGAAGTTGAGAGGCGACTTGAGGCTATGGAAGACCCAAGTTTGCATAAGGATTCTCAGCTTCCCGGTACTAATAGAAGTACTGTAGGTTAAGGGGGAAGTTCGAGAGAGAACTCCGCAGTGGCGACTTGAGGCTATGGAAGACCCAAGTTTGCATAAGGATTCTCAGCTTCCCGGTACTAATATAAGTATTGTACTGTAGGTTAAGGGGGAAGTGAGAATTCCGCAGAGGCGACTTGAGGCTATGGAAGACCCAAGTTTGCACAAGGATTCTCAGCTTCCCGGTACTAATATAAGTATTGTACTGTAGGTTAAGGGGGAAGTTCGAGAGAGAACTCCGCAGAGGCGACTTGAGGCTATGGAAGACCCAAGTTTGCAGAAGGATTCTCAGCTTCCCGGTACTAATATAAGTATTGTATTGTAGATTAAGGGGGAAGTGAGAACTCTGCAGAGGCGACTTGAGGCTATGGAAGACCCAAGTTTGCACAAGGATTCTCAGCTCCTCGATATTAATATAAGTACTGTAGGTTAAGGCACAGGTTGAGGACCCGTGTGCGGTTCGAGGCTATGGAAGACCCGAGGTTGCACAGGGATTCTCAACTTGCTGACATAATAGTGTGCTATAATTAATGGTGACCTCGAATGTACGAAGCTTAGGCTGTCACTCGTATTTTTCAGCCAGAGCGTACTTTTCGTAGCACGTACTGATTGCTAGGCAGAGAGAGTAATTCTATCTATCTATCTATTGCCAGACGCCTCAATCCCGTTTGGGGTGGCCACAAACAAATCGCCTCCAAGTCGCCCTGTCCCCCGCCAATTCACTACCCTGCTCCCAACTCACACCCCCCTCTCTCATATACCTCTCCACCCCATCCCTCCATCTCATCCTCGGTCTCCCCCTCCCTCTTCCACCCTCCACCTCACTCACATACACTCTCTTCGTCAGTCTTTCACCCTCCATCCTCTCCACATGGCCAAACCACCTCAGTGTGTTCCTCACAACGCTTCCTATCACATCCACATCAACACCACAACGCTCCTTTATATCCTCATTCGTCAGCCTGTCTCTCCACGTGACTCCACAAGCTCCTCTTAAATAACTCATTTCCACTGCTCTCACTCTTGACTTGTGTCCTTCCAACAACGTCCAAGCTTCACTTCCGTACGTTAGAGTTGGTATCACAATACTGTCATGTAGTAACTTTTTCACTTCCATGCTCACTTCCCTGTTTCTTATCACTGCTTTCAAGGAACCAGCAACCTTTCTTCCCTGCTGTACCCTTTCAAGCACTTCACTCTCCAAACCTCCATCCTTACTCATCACACTACCCAAATACTTAAACGTACTCACATTTTCCAATTCCTCACCATCCAACCTCGCTATACATTCACTGACTTCACCTCTCTCAAAGACCATCACTTTACTCTTCCCTACGTTCACCTTTAGGTTCCGTTTCTTACACACTCTCTCAAACTCATCCACCAAGCCTTGTAGCTCCCCTTCATCTTCACTCAACAACACAGTATCATCTGCAAACAACAGTACAGGGAGTTTCCAAACACTATCCTCTCTCACCAGGGCCACTCCAACATCCACTACCCTACCTTGTACCTCTTTTATTACCCCATCCATGTACAGATTGAACAACCATGGAGACATGACACATCCCTGTTTCAAACCAACTTTCAAAGAGAAAAATTCACTTAGTTCACCATCCACACGCACTGCAGCCTTAGCACCATCATACATACTCTTCACAGCATTCAACAACTTCCCATCTACTCCATATATTCTTAACACTTTCCACAATCCTTGTCTATCCACCCTGTCATATGCTTTCTCCAAATCCATGAAAGCCGCATACAACTTCTTTCCCTTCTCTAGAAACTTTTCCACTAAAGATCTAAGAATGAATATCTGATCTACACAACCTCTTCCCTTCCTAAAGCCTCCCTGTTCTTCTCCAACTAATTTCTCTGTTCTTTCTCTAACTCTGTCTATAAGTATCCTACCATACACTTTTCCTATTATACTAAGAAGACTTAATAAGAATTTTGTCTCATTGACACTTTTGATGCTCCACCTCAATTGGTTTTGCAGGTTCAGCAATGGGTGTAGCAGTTTTGCTGTGCGGGCCAGCTGATCGTCTGCCGCACGCTGCCGCCTCTTCTCCTCTGCCTTCGTCGTCGCCATATTATTTACTATGTCATTTTACACGTTGGTACAGTTACACTACAACTGTCACACCTACACCGTGTATTACATACACCACGCTACACAACAATTAGTTGTCAGTGTAAATGTAGAGAATTTTCGCTCAGTTTGACCTGAGTACAGGATTTTCACCGTCGTCACGGAGTTTTTCCCTCAAGCTTGCTTCTATTAACGTAAATACGAGGTTTTTTCACTCACTGGCGACTGCGATTTTCTCCTGTAGCAGGATAGCACACACACCACAGTGTGAATCTTGTGTGACTGAGTTAGGATTTATATGTATGTATATTGAAATCATTCTTCTGAAGGAAGAAAGATTTAATTTTCATGGGGCGTAATGTCACGAATCAATTCGCGACATTTCCTTTTTGTGAGAAGCCACGAACTATTAGTGGAAAACTCACTGTGTATCGCTCAGTTAACCGTTTCTCTCCATTTCGGGGTATACTTTTCAAATCATTCGTCACCGTTTTCAGGGGTGACCGATTTGATGCACGTCACTAAGTGCGCTACTGAGTGATACTATTGTTTCTTTATTGTTCGCCCCTACTCTCCTCAACCGTTAGCCACGCCTTCTTCCGGTAGCTTGTGCGTCCTGCCTATGCATTATTTGAATTCAGTCTTGTGTTTGCTGTGGCGGAGAAAGGTTCTGTGCTCAGAAGTGGAGAGGTCAGCTAGCACCCCAAGCTCCACTAGTTCAGTAATCCCAGTACTCCCACCTTAGTGGTGATACATAGCATTCATCGACTGGTATTTCTTTTGTGTATTTCCTAGTTTTAAGAGTTTAGTTAAGGTGTTTTTTTTCTAGGCGTAAGTATTTAGCTATTGTGAGAGTGAGTGAGTGCGTCTCATTTAATTGATTTGAATTGTAACGTTAAATTTATTTTTTGTGATTAATAAATTTAACGGTTCCTTTCTTGAGCTTAATGTAAGTAAACTCTTGTTTCATTTAATCCAAATTAAGCTTATTTTCCATATAGCTCCTTAGCTTGCATAAACATTTACTATTCATAACTGGTACTTAGACCAGTCTTGTTGTATTAACTTAAAATCCGTTGTGCCAGGAGTTAATGCATCAGCAAGAACCTGATGTTATTATTATTAGTATTAGTTATTTATTGTCAGGGGTGATGTAACTTTCTCCAGAGGCTAACAGTACAGTAATTCAGCAATTGTGAGTAATTAGTCTCTGCTGTGTACTGTTGAGGAAGTTTATAAATTCTCGTTCTCAGAGAATCGTGCTAAGCCAGCGTAAAGTAATCGTTGCTTGATGTAGCAAGACAATCATTGTCTCTGCTCTTCAATATTATTGAATATTATTATCAATTTAAATAATATTTAACCATTTATATCAAAATTACCGTGATATATATAAAAACCCCGTGACAGTTACCACCCAGCGTTGTAAATGGTTTCCTAGTGTACAGGAAACCATTTGGCTTGTCATTCAGTGTCGAGTCACCCTTAGGCAGAAGGAAGAGGAAAAAATGATGGAAAGAAAGAAGAGGAAGTGTAGACACCAGTAGGCAGAAGGAAGAGTGAAGGAAAGAAAGAATAGGAAGGAAGAAAGGAAGAGGAAAGGACAAACAGCCAATGCAACACTACATCGAGTGAGTGGATGGAGAGTCCCCCCACCTACCACCTTGTTGACTTTTTACACGGATTTCATTCGCCCCTATGCAGAGGTCAACTCTCACGTATGGGTGACTCCCCATATCCAGCTAGCATAAAAAAAGTGAAGTCAAAGGCTTTTCGTCTCATTAACTCTCCTCCTCTTACTGGCTCCTATCAACCTGTCTGTTTGCCGCACTGTTGCATCTTTATATCTCTTCTACTGCCATTTCAGGGGTCACTGTTCCTCTGAACTGTCTGCTTGCTTCCCTCCACCTCAATGACGGGAGCGTAGCACCCGTTTAGCCACAAACTCTCAACCCTTCTCTGCCCAGCTCTCTAATGCAATAGTTAACCGTTACTCCCAGTCCTTCATATATGCAGCAGATCAACTCAGGAACTGTCTCCCTCTGCCTGCATTTCCTACTGCCTATGATCGCCAGTCTTTCAAACGCAGTGTGTCCAGGCATCTCAAAATGGACGGATCTTGAATTTGACTCTGTTATTTAGTTTTTGTTTTTCTTGGAGGAAACAATTTGCGGGCTCCTGACCTTTGGTTCCTTTTTCATTGCATTTTATATATATATATATATATATATATATATATATATATATATATATATATTCTCATTGCAGCTAAGGCGTATATCACATCATGGCCTTCCTCCCATCATTTTGACCCATTTTTACTGTCTTTACTGTTATGCACTTGACTGCAACAGAATATACTGTTTAGCATTAAAATACATGGGTAGTGTGATAAGCAAGGGTGGGTGTGTTGAGGATGAAGTGCTTGGGAGGGTACAGCAGGTGAGAGCAGTGGAAATTAGTTATTTAAGAGGAACATGTGGAATTTCATGGAGAGACAGGCTGAAGACGAGGAAATGAAGGAGCATTGTCCTTACCTCCTTCCACCCCGTAACTCCCTCCCTCCCTCCCAAGTTTTAACGGTAAAATTTAATAACATAAATGGCGTAGATGTTGAAGCATTTAAAACCAAAATAAAATCGCCTGAAAATTAGTGAAAAATAACCCAACTACTGTCTACACCTCTGTGAGCTGCTGATATTAGATATGATGATGATGATGATGATAATAATAATAATAATAATAATAGTAAGAAGAAGTAGAAGAAGATGATGATGATGAAGAAAAAAAAGATGATGAAGAAGACGAAGATGATGAAGAAGAAGAAGAAGAAGGTGCAATAATAATAATAAAGCATCCATACCACGTTGAGTACACCGCTTCCCGTCCGATCAGCGAAGTTAAGCAACGTTGGGTCTGGTAGTACTTGGATGGGTGACCGCCTGGGAACACCAGATGCTGTTGGCATAACGTTCTCCCTACGTGTCAAGTGGGGTTGGTGGAGGATCAGTGCCCCTCCCTGTAAAACAATTAACTCTAAGCCCTTGGCCACCCCGTTTGGGATACATGGCGTCTGGCAATGAATGGATGAATGAAAACTTTCTTGGCTTCTCATTTAAATTCCTTGGCGCCCTAGTATTGAGTCCCGACCCTGGGGTAAAGAACCACTGTTACAGAGGTTGGGAAGGTGGCCAATCTGATCAGATAACAGTGGTGTATAAGACAAAGGTGCAAAAGTGATAGGTGAACAGAGGTATAAACAGTTACTGCAAAGAGAGTAGAAAACTGCAGGAAGAAGAATAAACAAAGGCAGAATACAAAAGAGGAGGAGGAGAGTTTAAGTATGTATGATTTGGAGCATGTGGAAGAGGTGGAAGGTATTTGATTTTACAGGAAAATTGTGCAGCCAGTGAGGTAATGTTTGGGGTGAAGGGAAGACGTAAGGGAGTGAAAGAAACAGCATGGTGGAATGACGAAATGAAACGAGCCTTGCAAGAGAGGAACGCATATAATGACGGGATGAGAAGTAGATAAATGGAGGATGAGGAGAGACGGCAAGGAAAACGTAGAGAAGAGAGGTGAAAAGACTTGTAAGGGGAAGTAAAAAAAAAAAAAAAGAGAGAGAGAGAGGAGCAAGGATCTGGAAATCATCCTAGTGTAAGTGGAGAAAATACAAATAACCAATATAGTAAGAATTCAAGCAAGCAAGACGGTGATAAGGGAAGTAGTAGATGGGTGAAAAACAAAATATGGCAGAATGTTAGTGAAGCAGGGAGAGAAAGCGAGCACATGGAAAGAATATTCTGAGGAAGTGTTGAATATGGAGAACGAAAAGTGTATATGTGATGGAGGATAGACTGGGAGAAGAAGGAAGACGAGAAGGAAGGAAGAGATCAGTAGGATGGGAGTAGTTGAAGCAATGAAGAAAAGCCAAAATAGGGAGAGTCCCAGGTAATGATAGAGTGTGTGGCGAAATGTTGCAATACTGGGGTGAGATGGTGATAGCAAGGATGTGGAAGACGTGCAGCTTAGTCTGGGAGGAAGGTAGTTTCCGAGGATTGGAAGTCAGGTGTGTTAGTTCCTCTATACAAATGAAAAGAAATGTGTAGCAGTCACAGAGGTATTAGTCTTCTCAGAACACCAGGAAAATGTATGGTAACCAAATAGTTGAGAGAGTTAGGGAAATAACCGAGAAATTAGTTGGGAAAGAACACGGTGGTTTTAGGAAGAGAAGAGGTTGCATAGATCAGATATTCATTCAAAGATGCTTAGTGGAAAATATCTAAAAAGGGGAAACAACATGTATTCTGCCTTCATGATTCTGGAGAAAGCATATGGCAGAGTAGAAATACAAAGAATGTGAAAAGTACTGAAAATCTATGGAACTGATGGGAGGCTGCCGAATCCTGTAAAGAACAATCGCATGTATGAGGGTTCTACGGCTGCAGTACGTGTGGAAAGTGAGCTGAGTTCTTTTATTTGGGTTGAGTTCCATTATTTGAGCTGAATTATTTTATTTGACATGGCGATTGAAACCGGGATGTGTTATATCTTCTTGGATATTCATTTTGTTTATGGATTGACTTATGCAAAGGATACAAGGTAAGGTACAGTAGGTGCAGGGGAGTCCTTAGTGAGAAAATGTCTGGTTTGGAATCTGCCTGTACTGCTGTTGGCTGATGATACTGAACTGTTAAGTGAAGATCAGTGGGAGTTGCAAGGCTTGGTGAACTAGTATGGGAATGTATGTAAGACACGAAATATAAAAGCGAATGTAATTAATAGTAAAGTTATGGTCTTTGAGAGAAATGAAGTCGTAGAATGCACAGTGACCCTGAATTGTTAGGAAATGGGAATGTGCGTAAAGTGAAGAATTTAGGCAGTGTGATGAGTAAAGACAGATGCTTGGAGGATGAAGTGCATAAAAGGATACAACAGGGAAGAAAGGCTGCTCATTCACTGAAAACAGTGACAAAGAACAGGGAAGTAAGTATGGAAGTAAAAAAGCCACTGCATGGCAGCTCTGTGGTCCTCATCAAGGCGTATGGAAGTGAAGCTTGGACCCTCTTGGAAGTACACAAGGTCAGGGCGGGAGAAGTGGAAATGAGTTATCTATCTGAGAGGACTATGTGGAGTTACATGGAGAGAAAGAGAGACAAACGAGGAAGTGAAGGAGCAGTGTGGTGTTGAAGGGGATGTAATTGAAAGCATTAAGAGATATACTCAGATGGTTTGGCTACTTGCAGAGGATGAAGAATAAGAGACGACTAAAACAGTGTATGTGAATGTGGTGGATGGGGAGAGAGGAAGGACGAGACCAAGAATGAGATGGAGCGATGGAGTGGAGAGATAAATGAGAGAAATTAGTTGGAGGCAGGGCAGCCAAATGACAGAGGACTGTGATATGGAGGTGATTATTCTTGGCCACCCATTGCTGGTTTAGGGCGTCTGGCCAGAGACAGTCAGGTAGATCCAGTTTAACAACCTCCTACGCCTCCTACTTTCATATATATAGATAGATAGATAGATAGATACTGTATATATATATATATATATATATATATATATATATATATATATATATATATATATATATATATATATATATATATATATATATATATATATATATATAATAATTATATGTGTGTGTGTGTGTACACACCCTTCTTATCAGATTATTCAAGACCAGTCTATGTGGTCATACTGTTTAGCATACTTTACTTTACCTTCTGGTCAATCGAATTCCTCACTCTAGGTCTTTCAGGAGTCAGTGTTTATTATTGCATCCCACCTACCCACCCCACACACCGTCCTCAACAGTCATTATTTCACTGTCCTCATTGTTGACAGTTTATACTCATGCCATTCCAGGTTCTACAGCCGTTTATTAACCATTTCGATTTCTGTGAAGATAATGGGTCATTTTTCATAGGCTACCACAAGACACTTTCCTTCAGCTTAGGAAAATTCTATAGCATAAGGGGTTCAAAGCTGTCTCGTTTAACCTTAGCAGTACTCAAATTGTCCTCCCTATTGAGAAAAAAGAATCTATATGTGGCCTGTATAATATCCCCAGACACATCTACAGTCTTAAGCAATATAACGTGGGCACAGACACAGCCTCATGCATTACTGTATATTCACACATACAGTACATCCAAGAACATGCGGTCAGAGAAACATAACACTCCCTTGCATATTCATACAGGGTAGGCTGCATGTAGTCGTGGAAACATAAAACACACACACACACACACACACACACACACACACACACACACACACACACATTCAGTCTGATCGATATAAAAGACAAAAGCACACACACACACACACACACACACACACACACACACACACACACACACACACACATTCAGTCTGATCGATATAAAAGACAAAAGCGCACACACACACACACACACACACACACATTCAGTCTGATCGATATAAAAGACAAAAGCGCACACACACACACACACACACACACACACACACACACATTCAGTCTGATCGATATAAAAGACAAAAGCGCACACACACACACACACACACACACACACATTCAGTCTGATCGATATAAAAGACAAAAGCGCACACACACACACACACACACACACACACACACGCACACTCACACACATTCAGTCTGATCGATATAAAAGACAAAAGCGCACACACACACACACACACACACACACACACATTCAGTCTGATCGATATAAAAGACAAAAGCGCACACACACACACACACACACACACACACGCACACTCACACACATTCAGTCTGATCGATATAAAAGACAAAAGCGCACACACACACACACACACACACACACACACATTCAGTCTGATCGATATAAAAGACAAAAGCGCACACACACACACACACACACACACACGCACACTCACACACATTCAGTCTGATCGATATATAAGACAAAAGCACACAACACACACACACACACACACAGGGTTGTTTGTTCAGATTCTTTGTTTGTGGAATGTAATTTGTCTTACACCTCGTCACTCTCTCTCTCTCTCTCTCTCTCTCTCTCTCTCTCTCTCTCTCTCTCTCTCTCTCTCTCTCTCTCTCTCTCTCTCTCCTCTCTCTCTCTCTCTTTCTATCTATCTATCTCCAAGTTCGGCACTGCCCTAAATATACTCCCTAACCTTGATAACCTCGTGTCCCTACGTGGCAGGAAGTGGGTTGGCGGAGGGTTAGTGCCCCTCCCTGGAAAACAACTAAAAATACGAACCAGAAGCCTCAGACCAGGACTGGCCTACAGATGACGACTAAGACGGAACATAGGACATGAAATGGACTGCGACATGGAATATAAGGAGTGCAAATGATGAGGTGGAAGAGAGAAAGATTTTCCGGGTGCTTGAGGGTGCAGAGGTGGACATATGTGGAATAACTGAGACTAAATGAGGGGATGAGAGTGTGAGAGAGTGGGAGTATGGATGGGGTATATGTACGGGAGTAGGTGAGAAAAAGGGGGCAAAAGAAAGAGTATGTATTGTTGTGTGCAAGAGATGGAAGGAGAAAATAAGAGAGTATGGATCAGTTGGCTCAAGGAATGTGTGGGTAAGATTGAAAGTTGGACTACAAATGTGGGCGATTGTGTGTGTGTATGTGCCAACCCAAGCTCGTGCAAGTAGAGTGAAAGAAGAGTTCTAGACAAGCGTGAAAGCATGCATGGAAAAGTTTGAAAGGAATGAGAGTGTTTTTGACTGGAGATATGAATGGAAAAGTGGGGAATGTGAGAGTGGATGGAGTACTTGGTGAGTGGGGTGTGCCTGCAGAAATGGATGAGAATGGCAGTGCTTTTGTGGACATTTGTGCAGGAAGAGGGTCGGTGATAGCCAATACCCTATTTAGACACAAAATGATCCTCAAGTATACGTGGCGAGTGGAGGGAAGGGTGGGTGGTGAACGGAATGAATGGAAGGCAATGATTGATTATGCGTCTGTGGATGCCAGAATGGGAAATTGTGTAATGAATGCAAGAGCATACAGAGGTTGGAGGAGTGGACTTTCTGACAACCATGTGGTGGTGGCAGAAGTCAAGGTTCAAATGCAATGGAGGAATAGGAGGCGGAAAGGACATGAAGAAGTAGTCAATACAAGAAGGGTAGAAAGGTTGCAAGAGAATGGGAAAAAGGCAGAATATAAGAGTGAAGTGGAGGAGCGATTGGGTAAATATGGTTTGGAGCAGATGAGGAAGGTGGAAGGTGTATGCAAGATATTCACAGAAGAAATCTGTGCAGCATGTGAGGTGGTATGCTGAGTGAAGAGAAGGCGAAAGGGGGTGCAAGGCACAGCATGGTGGAAATGAGGATATGAGAGAGGCTGTGGCACAAAAAAAGAAAGCAGATAGTGAATGGATGGGAAGCAGGGGCGTGGAGGAAGTTGAGAGACGGAAGAGAAAGATATATGTAGAGAGGAATAAAGATGTGAAAAGATTAGTAAGAGAGAGTAAGAAGAGAGTGGACGAGGAATTTGGGAGGAATTTGAGTGCAAAGTGGAAGGAATGTAAGAATATGTTCTGAAAAAAAGATTAAGAGAGTAGGATAGGGTGATAAAGAAGATAGTCGGGGAGTGAAAGATAAAAATGGTAGACTGCTAGTGAAGAAGGGAGAAAAAATGAGTACATGGAGAGAACACGTGCAGGAACTGTTATACGTAGAGAATCAAAGTAATGAGAGGATAAGTGGCTGGGGAATGGCTGGGAGAAGGAGGTCGGTGAGAAGACAGGAAAAAATCAGTAGGATGGAAGTTGTGGAAGCAATGAAGAATGTCAAAATGGGGAAAGCCCCAGGAATTGATGGAGTGTGTTGTGAAATGCTGAAGCATGTGGGAGAGATAGTAGTAGAATGGATGTGGAAGATGTGTAGATAGGGATGGGAGGAAGGTAGAGTCCCGGAGGTTGGAAGTCGGGTATAATTATTCCCCCGTACAAAGGAAAAAGGGAAAAAGCAGTATGTGATAATCATAGGGGCATTTGTCTTTGTAGTGTAATAGGAAAAGTGTGTGTTGGGATACTTATTGACAGTTAGTAAATAACAGAGGAATTAGTTTGTGAAGACCAGGGAGGTTTTAGGAAGGGAAGAGGTTGTGTAGATCAGATATTCATCCTTAAGTCTTGAGTGGAAAAGTTTCTAGAGAAAGGAAAGAAGTTGTATGCCGCCTTCATGAATTTGGAGAAAGAATATGACAGGGTGGATAGACAAGGAATGTGGAAAATTTTAGGAATATGTGGAGTAAATGGGAAGTTGCTGAATGCAGTGAAGAGTACCTATGAGGGAGCTAAGGCTGCAGTGTGTGTGGATAGTGAATTGAGTGAATTTTTGAATGATGGATTGAAACAGCGATGTGCCATGTCTCCATGGTTGTTCAATCTGTATATGGATGGGTTATAAAAGAGATACAAGATAGGGCAGTGGATGTTAGAGCGGCCCTAGTGAGAGAGGGCAACGTTTGGAAAGTGTTGTTTGCAGATGATACTTTATTGTTATGTGAAGACAAAGAGGAACCGCAAGGCACGGTGAATGAGTTTTGAAAAGTGTGCAAGAAACGGAATCTACAGGTAAATGTAGGGAAAAGTATAGTTATGGTTTTCGAGAGAAATGAAGTCACTAGATGTACAGTGATGTTGGATGATGAAGAAATGGAAAATGTAAGTGCATTTATGTACTTGGGTAGTGTGATGAGTAAGGATGGAAGTTTGGAGGGTGAAGTGCTTCAAAGGTTACAACAAGGAAGAAAGTTTGCTGGTTCTTTGAAAGCAGTGATAAGAAACAGGGAAGTGGGCATGGAAGTAAAAAAGTCGCAGCATGACAGTATTGTGATACCAACTCTAACGTATGGAAGTGAAGCCTGGACCTTATTGGAAGGACACAAGTCAAGAGTAAGAGCAGTGGAAATGAGTTATCTGAGAGGAGCATGTAGAGTTACATGGAGGGACAGACTGACAATTGAGGAAGTGGAGGAGTGTTGTGGTGTAGATGTGGATGTGGCAGAAAGCGTTTGGAGAAATACACTGAGGTGGTTTAGGGCCCTATCACACGGTACCTCGTACCAGGAACGGCCGAGGAAGATTTAAGTGGATCAAAACTTGGACGCTATCACACATGTTCCTCGTATCCTCGGCAAAGGACATGCTTCTCACACTGTTGCCAGAGCCCTGTCTCGCGACTGTGGACAGTGATCGCTGTCGCTGACTCGATAAAGAATAAGGAGAAGCAACTTTTGTTTACAAACTGGTACACACGCGGAACTGCCTCAATTTCTCTATAAGGGCGAATTCAGCTGCCCTTTTCCAGGAAATCGATGATAAAGCCATCAGTACGTTGTTGTTGTGGTGGTGTTTTCAGGTGGCAACTGGTTCGTCTACTCTACCTGCAGTGGAGTCCTCAGTTGTAAACACGTGATATTTTATCAACATCACAGTTTCCTCAGTGTAGGAAATATTAACACTTTATAAGGCCTTCAAAACGATTGATATTTATTATAAAATATTAATAAGTATTCAGTGTTAGGCTAAGTGTTTAATAATGTAGTATGATATATTCTCTGTTGAGTAGCCTGGGTTTTGGTCACACTGTTTTGCCCGTCGTATCGTCGGCAGGAATCCATCCAGATGGGTTCCAAATGCCCGTGGTATCGTCGGCAATTTTACCACGTTACCGTTCCGATTTACCATCGTATCCTCGGCAAACCTCGTATGAGGTGCCGTGTGATAGCCCCTTTAGCCATGTGGAGAGGACGGAGAGCGAGACACTAACGAGGAGAGTGTATGTGAGTGAGGTTAAGGGGAGGAGAGGGAGGGGGAGGTTACGGACGAGATGAGGGGATGGAATGGGAAGGCATATGAGGGAGGGGGGGCAGTGAGCTGGGAGCAGGGCAGTGATACGGCGGTGGACCGTGCAACATGGAGGCGATTTGTTTCTGGCCACCTTTTACGGGATCATGGCGTCTGGCAATACATAGATAGATTTCCCTTAGTCTTATTTTTAACATTACTTCTAGTAGTAGTAGTAGTAATAGTATTAGTAGTAGTAGTAGTAGTATTGTTGTTATTCGTACTACTACTACTACTACTACTACTACTACCACTGCTGCTGCTATCATCATTATCATCATCATCGTTATCACTGGTTAGCACTCCTGCTGCCAGGTGGCAGAGCCAGAGTTTGATTCTCTGGCTGGTCAGATGAGTGCAGGAAGCTTGTGTCCTGTTTGTCTTTGTTCATTCAGCAGTGCGATGAGGGACCACGATGGGACCTCGACTGTTGAAGGGCGTGTTCTAGGGGAAGATTAGAACGTAGCAAAACTTTATTATCCGCCTTTGCTAACCCCCATGCAGCCGGTAAGTGTCACCGTTGCCTCTTCTGCCTCCAGACGATTTTATGTAGCTAATGAGAAACCTTTGAGACTTTTCGAAGCTGAGGGATTAGATTTACAGTATACAGCCTTCATTAGCTTACATACCACTGCGTTGCTTTCCTAAACCGATTGGAATCAGCTTGGTTAAACAGAAAAACACATCAGTGGGTTGGAACTGTTAACTCTAGATAGGTATCACCATCGTCATTATCAACATCAGCGTGAATCAGTCCATTACAGAACAAACGCCTCTCCCATCTTTTGCCGCTCTGATGTATTGAATCTTAGTCTGTTCCATCCAGTCCCTGCAAATCTCATCTCTCCACTTTGTTCTCTGTCTGCCTCTTTCTTTCACTCCGTGTCTGAGTCACTATTCCGTTATCATAGTTGTTCATCTGTTATTCATTCTACGTACGACGTCACCTGGGCACATCCATTTTTACTTGTTGACCGCAGCGACTGTATCATCTATTTTCGTCTGTTTTCTTATCCAGGAAACTCTCCTTTTATCTCTCCATGTGATTCCAACATAAGTATGACAAGACAGGTATACAGGTACTCCCCTTAAAGCACCACAAATATAGTTGGATAATTGACACCGGGAAGGGTGGAGTAATATATCTTAAAAAAAAAAAAAAGTTTATTTGAAAATAAGCACTAGCTTTCTTATGACCTCATGTCTGTCTATTGATCATGATATGAAAAAAAAAAATATATATATATAGATAGTTTTTTGTTATTTTTGCTCAATCCTGGTCAAGCCTTGACCAGCAGGTACGTTGACTGCAGGTGGGGAACTACCCCATGGAGTTATCCCACAGGATTCCCACATCGTTATGTGCCTGCGTCTTAGTATGGAATATGTGTTATACTGTGTGAATCTGTTCTACAAGCGTGGCACATATCACCTGTGATTCCACCCAACCCATATCTATGGTATTATGATATGGTGATGACTTGATCTAAGCCTAGCTAGGTGAACTCCATCAACTCTTTTTACGGATATCCCTGATAGGTGGATGTCGGGAGGGAGGGCTTGTACTTAAGTGTTTTGATCTAAGTGTTGTCATGTGCTTCAAATGAGAAGGTAGGTGTTTCTTCATGGTCAGTTTTGGAGAGTCTGGAGGTGGTAATGTTTATGCAGTAACTGATTTAGGTGCCAGTTGTGATGTGTGGCTCTACCATAATGAAGGGTATTGTGTGTTGGCGCAGGCTGCCACGTATAATTGTGTGCCTCTCATCAAGATAATCTCTAACAAGGAGGACTTTAGCTTCAAAGTGTAAGTGAGCTGTGGAAGTGATATTGGTATAACCGGTAATTGGTATTGTTAGGACGCCATATTATAAATACAATTAATTATAGAAAACATGATAGATAGATAGATAGACAGACAGACAGATAGAAGAAGCAAGTCAGATGATGAGAAAGTATTGTGTCTGCGAGAATCGAGCAATGCTAAAAATGCTTACACACTCTAACTCAAGGAATGCTTTATAGGCACACGACAGCGCCTCGTGACCATACACACATATACACACATACTCACACACAGGCTTCTAGAACATTTCAAGAACAGTGTAACACACGTGACACGACCCCTGCTACACCAGAATTTAGGAAGCAGAGCTCAGAAGGAGGCTAGCCATAGAACCGACAGGTAGTAGGGAGAACGAGCCTAGCAACATGGGCGAGAGAGAGAGAGAGAGAGCGAGAGAGAGAGAGAGAGAGCGAGACAAGGAGGTAGCTCGCTGGACTCTACTTACTCTTCACTTGTGTGTGAGAGACTTTGTTAATATTTCCAAGACAAATAAAAATAGTCCCATACTCATCTTTACCTCTCCTGTCAAGTCATGACACAAGGGAACGAAGATTATCTACTTACAAAACTACTCAAGTATAACAACCGCTCGTCCACAAGTCTAATATATATATAACTGATCTACAAAACTTAACTACAAGTTGCTACAAAGTTATTGTGAGAACAGTGTAATTATGCATGGATAATGATGGTAATGGAGAGAATTCTAGAAGATATGATTAAAGAAAGTGAATATTGATGAAATGCAGTTTGGGATTATGCCAGGCTGGGGGACCACTAATGCCATATTCATTGTTCGAGAGCTTCAGGAAAAATATATAGGAAAGAAAACGGAACAGTACTTTGTTTTTGTTAATTTGGAAAAGGCCTGTGACAGAGTCCCTAGAGAGGTGGTGAAGTGGGCAATGAGAAAGCTTGGCTTGGAGGAGTGGCTGGTTAGGGTGGTTATGGCCATGTGTGTTGGTGCTCGCTCCCAGGTAAGAGTGAACTGAGATTTGAGTGATGAGTTTTCCGTGAATGTTGGTGTGCATCAGGGGTCAGCTTTGAGTCCCTTGTTGTTTATCATGGTACTTGAAGCCCTCTCACGTGACTTCAGAAATGGACTTCCATGGGAGATGTTGTATGCTGATGATTTGGTGTTGATTGTGGAGAATGAAGGAGGCGGAGGAAAGATTTAGGAAGTGGAGAGATGATACGGGGCACAAGGGCTTAAGAGTAAATGCAGATAAAACAAAAGTGATGATATCTAGGGTTGGTGGCGGTACTGTCAAAGAAGAGGGAGAGTGGCCATGTGCAATTAGCCACAAAGGCGTGGGAAGTAATTCCATCATGTACAGAGTTTGTGATAAGTGGATGCATAAGAGATGTAGTGGTATTAGAGGTAGACTGCGAGATAATGCTGATTTTATGTATGTAGTATGTCGGGGAGAGTAGGTGGAGATCGTCAGGCGTGAAAGGATTGAAGTTGCTGGTGAGTCTCTTGAGTGTGTGGAAGAGTTTTGTTATTTGGGAGACATGTGCTGGAGCTAGCTCTGTGGCTAGGGTGAGAAGTGGTTGGAAGAAGTTCAGAGAGCTGTTGCCTCTCCTGACACTGAGAGGGCTCTCCCTACGTGCTAAGGGATCTTTGTATGCAGCATGTGTTAGGAGTGTAATGATGTATGATAGTAAGACCTGGGCAGTACAGGAAGAGGATATTCGCAAGCTCAAACGTACAGAAATGACTATGATTAGGTGGATGTGCAGTGCGTCCCTGAGTGCAAGGTCTGGGAGGGCTAGGTTTACGATGGAAGAGTTGGGACTGGAATGTATTGGTGTTGTGACGAGGAGAGGTAGATTAAGGTGGTTTGGGCATGTGCAGAGGATGAGAGATGATAATTAGGTACAGAAAGTGGGAAGCGTTAATACCGGGGGTGGGGCTGCGAGGGGTAGACCGAAAAAGACATGAGACAAGGTCATTAAGTGTGACCTCAGGGTTAAAGGACTAAAGAGGGAGGCTGCCAGTGCCACAGATCGAACAGCAAGGAGAGCCGCCGTTAGGTGACCATGGCCGACGCATGCAAGCATGTTGGAACCTTCAAAAACGAAACGAAACGAAGCCGAGCGTTGTTCTGTATGGTCTGGAAGATGTTGTAGTGAGTGTTACGTAGAAGTGGGACCCATGCAGGGGAGGTATAGGACACCACTGAATTGATATTGCTTGTTGAGTAAGGAGAGTGTTTCTGTTTGTTGCCCAACGTCTGTCCTAGTAATTGCCCTGGGTATTTGATTCCGGGGCTGCACCACCTCTTGATGTCAAGTGTGTGGTCCTTGAAGGTGATTGAAAGTGAGTCCAGTGTCATACGTCTTTCTAAGGAGCTTAAGGGACGGTATGTGCGGCACAGGTACATTAGGTGTGATGTTTGGGGTGTAATTGTGCTCATGACTGCTGCTGCTGATGAGTGTGGTGGTGGATTTGGCTGGAGCAATTATCAACCTGTTGTCCTCGACCCATGCCTGAATTGTGGTGAGGTAGTCTTGTTGCAGTGTGGAGGCTGTGTCTGCAATGTGGTGTGAAATTACAGTACTGTTATCTGCATATGAGGCAATGTTTGTGGCCAGCTGGGGTGTAGGAATGTCATGGAGGTATAAGATGAAAGTGTGGGTGAAAGAAGGGAGCCCTATTGAACTCCGTTAGGGAAGTATGTTGTTCGTGATGACATACCCTGGATTTAACATGTGCTTGTCTGCCAAATAAGTAGTTGGTTAACCAGCGTTTGGTATATTGTACACTTCTTTGTGTCTGCTAGCTACTCTTGTACTGTACATGCCCATAATGCTCAGTCTAGACTAGAGAGATGAACACATTGGAAAAGACATTGCCCAGAGGAAGATCAAGAGCACCATAATGGACAGCATTAAGCCCCCTCCCGCGACCCACTCCTCAAAAGATTTGCACAGTTTTTCAATACGAGTAGTGAAATTTTGCATGTCAGTAGAAAATGGTGTAAGTAACTGGTAACTTACAACAAACTCTATATTTAGGGTTTTCGGAAGGGGGCAAACCCATGATCCCTAGTTCCAAACTGTCAAGATTATTTCCACATTATTCAAAATCAAGGATTGGAATTTTACATAGATGAACTCTACTTACAGCTCGGTTAAGTAGTAAACACCACATAAACTACATGCAGTCGTGGGTTCGAGGAGTGGGGCACAGTTTTCACGACAAAGGAAGGAAGCTGCGAATGAAGTAACGACGCCCCTGACCCAGATCCTCCAACAATATACTTTTACTAAACAAACCCGAGCAACGCCGGGTAACGCAGATAGTCCCATGAATTCTTTAGTCTGTTGGTGATAAAAATGATGACTGATGTCTTTCGTGGTACATACAATAGTAACAAGAATAATAAAATCAGTCGAAACAAAAAACAGCATGGAGCCAGCAACAACATCAAAAAGAACAGCCCAGAAGGCACTGTAAAGCAAAGAGCGAGAACAATAACACAAAGCAGCGGCGGAGGGAGAACAAAAAAGAAAAAAATACCTTGAAGTTGTCAGCAGAATATCATAAAAAAGGGACAAGAGAGCATCAAACAACCGCCTCAAACACAATGCCACTGAGGACTCTTTGGTCTTTTAATGTAACCGATGAAAGTGGGGTTTTGGAGGAGATACAAGAGTTACATTGATTCCTAATATCTTTTTACTGGCTAATCTTCAGTAGCAGAATCGTGTGTGTTTGTCTGTGTTTGAGGGGTATTTGGGCTCTATTTATGAAAGGTTTTTGTGTTGTTATTGTATTATTAACTGAGAGGATCAATGAGAGAAAAAAAGGGGAAAAGCACGTTTAGTTTAGAGTGCGTGGGGATCGAATGAGGTGAATAAGATAAAGTGGTGTGAATAGGAAGAGGAGAGAGAGAGAGAGAGAGAGAGAGAGAGAGAGAGAGAGAGAGAGAAGAAACCGGAAAAAGGGAAGAAAGGAGAGCCAAGTCAGAAAGCAGCCAGAGAAAAAACAAAGATAAGAAAAAATGTCCGCTTGTCAAAATTGTAAAGGAGAGAACGAAGTTGAAGAGGGAGAGGAAAGACAAAAAAAAAAAATAATGAAAGAAAGAAGACAGAGAGAGGAGAAATACATATAGGTTAGAAAACTGTCGAGAGAGAGAGAGAGAGAGAGAGAGAGGGGGGGGGAACGGAGGAAATGAAAAGAAAAATTGAAAAGGGCAAGAAGGAAGGAAGGAAAGAAGAAGATGGAAGGAAGGAAGAAAGGAGAGAAAATGACGTGGAAGGAAAGGTATAAGAATCAGGTAAGGAAGGAAAGACAGTGAATAGAAGGAAGATAATATGGAGGAAGGAAGGAAGAGAGAAGGAATGGAAAAAATAATGATAAACAAGAAGGAAAATATATGTAACTGACGGAAGGAAGAGGGAAGGAAGGAAGGAAGGAAGCAGGGAGGAAATGAATGATAACAGGAAGGAAGGAAGAAGGAAAGAATAAGGTAAGGAAGAAGTGAAAAAGATAGGATGAAGGAAAGAAGGAAGGAGTCAAGAAGCAAGGAAGGAAGGGGAGGGAGGGAAGGGAATGAGACGAGGAAAAGGAAGAAAGAGGGAGGAAAGGCAAGATGGCAGGAAGGAAGAAAGGTTAATAAAAAGGATAAAAGGAAGAAGGGAGAGCATAAGGGAGGGAAGAAAAGAACAAAGGGAGTAAGAAGGAAGGAGGCAAGGAAGGAAGGAAGGTGAAGGGAGAGGGAAAGGAGGGAGAGGGGAGGAGAGGGAAGGAGTTAGGGGATTGCCAAGCTAAAAGTCATCAAGGGTGTAAATGGTATATAAATCCCAGGCTATTCCGACCTAATGTACCCCACAGAACCTAACTCAATTTGTCTATATAAATCCCTCATTCTCTCTCTTTACTCTTCTACATAAATCCTTCATTCTCTCTCTTTTCTCTTGTCTTCTCTCTTTCCCTCCTCTCTTTCCAGTTTTCTTTTCTTTATTTCTGTCTTTTCTCTTAGTTTTTTTTCTCATTCTATCCTTTTTTCTTTTTTCTCTTCCTCCACCTTCCTTCTCTCTCTCTCTCTCTCTCTCTCTCTCTCTCTCTCTCTCTCTCTCTCTCTCTCTCTCTCTCTCTCTCTCTACTTCTGTTCCTTTCTCCCTCCTCCCTTTCGTCTCTCTCTCCCTTCCTTCCTCCACTTTTTCCTTCTCCTCTCTCATTCCTCCTTCCTTCCTTCCTTCCTCCCTCTTTCCTTTTCTCCTCTTTCTTTCTTCCTTTCTTCACTGTTCCGTCTCTTCTCTCCATTCCCTTCTTCTCTCCCTCTTCCTCTTCATTTCTACCTTCTTTCCTTCTCCCTCACTTCCTCCTCCTTCTTTTCCTCCTCCACTTCCTCCCTCCCCACCTTCCTCCCTCCGTTCTCCGATGAAGTGGGCAACCATTGGTCTATTGGTTAGCACATACAGGCAGCAACTGCTAGAACCCAAGGTCAGATTTAGTGCCGGTCATACTGTTAGGCAAAGGTTGTTTCCCCTCTTGGCCCTGTTCACCCAGAAGTATATTTAGGGACCTAGCTGGAACGCTGACTGCTGTTGGTTGTATTCCTGGAGCAAACTGGGACTTGGTAAAAAAATTAATGTCTGACTAAATGTACTGTAAGCCTTCTCTCTCCTTTTGCCTCCCACCCTCCTTCATCCCTTCCCTTTTCCATTCCTTTCTCTCTCTTTTTCCTTCCTTCCTTCATTCATTCATTCTTTGTCCTGTCCTGTCTTTGTCCCTCCTCCTCACTGTCCTTATTTATATTTCCTGCCTGCCTTTTGTCTGTTCTCCTTCATTTCTTTGACTACTCCTCGTTCCTTCCTCGTCTCCTCTCTTCTTCCTTCCCACCTGTTCTCTCTCTCTCTCTCTCTCTCTCTCTCTCTCTCTCTCTCTCTCTCTCTCTCTCTCTCTCTCTCTCTCTCTCTCTCTCTCTTTCAACTGATACAAATTCCCAGTCCCTAATAGCAGGCAGGCTAGAAGGTCTCAGCTAATAAGAAGACGCGTGACAATCCAAGCAACCGATGGGGAGCGAGCAGACTTTTATTTTTATTCATCCTAGCTGCTGACGTTCTTATTCGTTTTAGGCCAAACTGTTCCAACTGGAGGTGTTAGATACAGCCTTCATTAACCCTTTCACTGCCACAGATCTTCCCAAAGTTGAATAAAGTCGTCTAGTTATAGCGAGAATAAAGAAAACGGAAGTGGAACAGGAATGAATGGTTTAAGGAGGCAATGAACTGCAAGCACTCGTATTTTCCCGCCAGTGGAAGGGCGCAGGAGCTGATTTTAACCAATAAGAGGATGGGATTCACTGTCAGCTCAGGAGTGGGTGCAGAAACCATACAGACCCTTCGATCCAGCATCCCCTACTTCCTCCCTACCCAAATGTTGTAAAGAAATTTTTTGCAAGGACACCAGAGATTTTGATTAGTGTTTGTGTGTTTTTGCTTCTCATTTTTTCTCTCCAGCAGATTGAAATGTGTACTAAATTATAATGCTACAGTTAAAATTCATAACTTAACAGAACCTTGACTGAAATGCTAACTTAAGTGAAATGGTATCTGAGTAGGTAAGAAAATGAAGGATGTGAGCGTCTCCAGGTATCTCGATGGTGTTATGAGGGAGGACGGGAGGTTAGAGAATAAAGTGCCAGAAAGTGTGCAGAGGGAATAGGGGGTTGCAGGTTCACCGTCATGAGCCAAAGTCCGCCAACAATTCTCTGCCGATACTGTATCCTGCTTTCAGTATATCTAAGGTGACTAAAGTCGAGGTTTTAGGTGGGACAGTCCCTCTTTCTTGACATCTGTCCCGCTTTTTTATACTGACTTAAATGTCCGGCTTTTTATGCAAATTATCTTAAATGTCCCGCATATAGAAAGTTATTAAGCTTCTTTTACGAAATTATGATGAAAAAGTAAAATTAAGCATACTCTAAACCAAATCAAATACCGAATTGTTAATATAAAGTGTGTAATACTGACGGGTAACTTTGGTCGGCCCAGTCACCGTACCGCACGTGTGAGACGTTTGTGTTTCACCTGCAGCCTCAGGGTAAGGTGCAGCGCGGTATATATATAAACACATTTGCGTGTGTGTATGTGTGTGTGTGTGTGTGTGTGTGTGTGTGTGTGTGTGTGTGTGTGTGTGTGTGTGTGTGGCAATGTCACAATTTTAGCTCCAGTAAGTCTGGTCACTTTAAGTATATCCCATGCTTCCCCAAAACGACAGCAAGTTTCCGCCCTTCTCAAACAGTTGCGTTGTGCGTTTCATATTATCACATGAACGTAGTGATACATTCCATCGCCACAATCGGCAGAGAAGCTTCGGCGAACATTTGCTCGTAACTGTATGTAGAGAGTAGTAGGGAAATGTTCGTGGAAGTAAAGAGAGTGTTGCATGACAAAATTGTGATCCCTACATTAACGTATAGGAATGAAACCTGGACTTTTACTGGGAGAACACAAATTAAGAGTGAAAAGAGAGCAAATTAGTTATCTGAGAGAAGCATGTGATGTTACGTGGAGAGAAAGACAGACAAATGAGGAAGTTGAGGAACGTATGGTGTTGATGTGAATGTACTGGAAAGTGTCAGAGGTGCCCTGCCGTGATTTGGACATGTGAAGACACTGGAAAAGTAGAAACTAGGACAGTGTATGTGAGTGTGGAGGGAGAGAGTGAGACCAAGCAGGAACCGGAAGGACAGAGTGAAGAGGTATATAAATAAGAGTAGGGAGGGATGGAAAGAGAGTTACCTAATGGGCTGACCGATGTTATGACGACGTGGAGGGGATTTGTTCGTGTGTCGTAGAGGATTGTGGTTTCTGGCTATAAATAGATTGCATTTTCTATATATGTGACAGTATCAGACCATACTAGGTCTAAACCAGGACTGGGCCTTCTTAGAGAGGGAGTGACAGTCAAAATTACTCCCTTCCCACTGCTGACGACAATTCTGAAGTACGTGTAATGCCTGTGAAAGACGAAGTGTTGTAATGGTTATGTTTGTGTGTGTTAGAGTCTACTGGGACATCGGTAGAGGGAACAGGATGTCAACATAGGTAGCTATAAGGAAGGGCATACTACCAGTTCCCACTGGAAAGTACGCCACGAGTTTGGTTCCGACCCTAAACTCGGGACACAGGCATCGAAAGTCGAATACGCTACGTACCAAGATACTGCAGCTCCTGATATAGTGATTACTTACTTAAACTAGAAAGCATTCAGACAGCTCATGCCTCTGCCAATGCCATTGCCATTAGAAAGGATGCTGATCCGGATCCGCCCCAAAATTTAATCAGTTCTTTCTTGGTGCATGGCCCACCTTTCCACAAATTTTCGCTGAAATTCATTGAGAACTTTTGGAGATATTGTGCGGAATACACCTGATCGGGATCCGGATCCGCCCTAAAATTATATCATTTCTTCTTTGGCCCATGCCCCACCCTTCCACAGAATTTTATCCAAATCCTTTAATAAACCTTTGCGTAATCCCGGATCCGGATCTATGGATATGGAATCCAGATCCTGACAGGATCCGCCCCAAAATTTAATCGATTCTTTCTTGGTCCATGACCCACATTTTCACAAAATTTTATTGACATTCATTGAAAACATTTGGAGATATTGTGGGAGATACTCTGGATCCGGATCCGGATCCGCGCCAGAATTTAATCATTTCTTTTTTGGCTTATGGTCCACCCTTCCACAAAGTCTCACCAAAATCCGTTCATCAGACATGCAAACATACTAACAAACGCAGGCAAAAACATAACCAGTATGGTACACTGTATACCGAAATGATGTCTATCTATCTATTGCCAGACGCCTTAATCCCTTAAGGGGTGGCCACAAACAAATCGCCTCCTTGTCGCCCTGTCCCCCGCCATTTCACTGCCCTGTTCCAAGCTCACACCCCCCTCTCTCATATACTTCTCCACTCCGTCCCTCCATCTCATCCTTGGCCTCCCCCTCCTTCTCCCCCCCTCCACCTCACTCACATACACTCTCCTCCTCAGTCTCTCGCTCTCCATACTCTCCACATGGCCAAACCACCTCAATGTGTTACTCCTAACGCTTCCTATCACATCCACATCCACACCACAATGCTCCTTCATTTCCTCATTTGTCCGTCTGTCTCTCCATGTGACTCCACATGCTCCCCTCAAATAACTCATTTCAACAGCTCTCATTCTTGACGTGTGTCCCTTCAACATGGTCCAAGCTTCACTTCCATACGTTAGAGTTGGTATCACAATTCTGTCATGCAGTAACTTTTTCACTTCTGTGCCCACTTCCCTGTTTTTTATCACTGCTTTCAAGGAACCAGCAACCTTTCTTCCTTGTTGAACCCTTTCAAGCACTTCACCCTCTAAACTTCCATCCTTATTCATCACACTACCCAAATACTTAAATGCACTCACATTTTCCATTTCCTCCACATCCATGAAGTACATTTTAATATTATAATTTAAGTACAGGGGTTCTTCTGCAGTATATAAAATCTGCCGAAGGTAGTAAAGCAAAAACAAATAAAAACAAAGTCACACTGAAGGAGTTATATGAGGTTGTCTTTATCCTCATCACATCCTAAGTTTAAGTCGTCTAGAGCAGAGACTTTCAGGCTGTGGATAATTACTCACACGTGGGCAAAATGAGCAATCGAGTAATTGACGACTGAGTATTAAAGTTCTCTTACTTTACTGACATCATTAATACTAAACTGATTTGTTTAAAACGTTAGTTTAAACCATCGATTTGGGAACAATGGCATATTCCTTTTTGTCTTTATGAAGGACAACAACTTTGTCATCAGTACTGTCTTTACAATTCTCCAGAGATTTACTGATTACTGAAGGCTTTGAAGAAAACTGAATCATGGACATGTAACAATATTAATTTAATGGTATCGTACTGTTCATCTGTCCTGATACTCACCATGAAAATTAAATATTTGTTAGTGCATACCTAAGACTAGAGGGGCACATCTCTCCGACAATGACAACGTAATTTCCAAACCGCTAGGTTTTCTCATCATTGATTAGGGTTCCCCAAAAAATGTTTTCCGGATCCAGAATCTGTAATACGATCCGAATCGGTCCCAAATTTAATCGATTGTTCCCTGGGACATGGGCTAGCTACCCATTAAATTTGGTCCAGATCTCTCTTTTAGTTTTTGAGTAATCCTGCTAACAGACAAACAAACTACCAAACAAACAAACAACCAGGGGTAAAAACATACTCTTCTTGTCGGAGAGAACAAACAAGGGTGAAAACATACTCTCCTTGTCGGAAAGAAAAAGTCACTTGCATATCAAAGCCATGTTAGGGCGCCCACCATCCACATACTCGCTGTAGTGCTGCCCTCAGGTGACTCTGCACTGAGAAAAACGCAAAATGGTTTCATGTAACCCAGGGAGCCATTCATTGTAACCAAGTGACGCCTAGAGGTACAGTGGGTTACGGCGCTCCAACGAGATAAGGCCTGCAAGGATTTATACTAAAGGAATGATTGGGGTTTGTTGCTAGCATAATGCCATTCAGGGAACAGCGAGGATGGTCACCCGCACCTTTAATGTCAGGGTTGAGTAGCCTAGTCCCGGGCATCTGCGCTAATGATGGTGTAAAAAGGACTAAATGTTAAAAATAGATAAATAGATAGACAAGCAGGGGTACCCGGCGTTGCTGAACCAAAAAGGCGAACACTCTAATCCTATAATCTTTCTTTCTACTCCAGAAAGACCATGTACCTCTTATGCTTTTGAAGAGGGATTATAAGAGGTCCAGGAACTTTCTATTTCAGTTTTTGTAGACTAGCCCACGGTATGTGTGCGCACTTGCTTGCTATTACCGGTGACCTCAAATGACCTTGGAGGTCAGACTCACATAGTCTATGTCCGAACTGGAGGTCAAGTAGTCTCCAAGCCAAAAACTGGGCTGCTGGGTCCGGTTGTTCGAGCGTGTAATACTGGTGACCTCAAATGACCTCTGACCAGTGACCTCAAATGACCTCGGAGGTCAACCTCACATAACCTGTGTCCGAACTGGAGGTCATGTGAGTCTTCATGCCAAAAACTGGGCTACAGGGGTACCCGGCGTTGCCCGGGCAAAAAAGGGTGAACACTCTGCCGGTGACCTCAAATGATCCAGATCTGAATTTTGACCAGCCTAGAAACCATCCTTGGGTCACCCTAATTCAGAATATATAGGGGTCTGGGGGTATCTGGCCCTTGGTTTGGGCTTGATTGAAGGACAAACAAACAAACAAACAATGCGGCTCTTTAGAGAGAGACAGACAGAGAGACAGAGACAGATACATATAGGTATAGACAGAAAGATAACGACATCAAGCGCTCAACAAGCCGTTACTATTTCAGTGATTTTTCATGAGTTTTTAATACAGATGTATGACATGCAGTGAACAGTGATGTGGGTAAGGAAGATCTGAATAACTTATTAAATGAGTAATATGGTGAATATGGTTCTGACTCACCAGTTTAGAGAAAGAAAAAAAAAAACTCAGAAATAGGTCTTACTGGAAAGAAGAGGCTAGTATATAGGGATGTGCACTTTCCGTACCTGTATGAAGTCTTTCCAATGTGTGTGTGTGTGTGTGTGTGTGTGTGTGTGTGTGTGTGTGTGTGTGTGTGTGTGTGTGTGTGTGTGTGTGTGAGAGAGAGAGAGTATGAGATATATTAAAGATGTCACAGTCTGCTCTAACTAAACAAGATATTACTGTATAAGCTGTCCCCGGCTTTCTTCCTGAGTGACCAATGGGAACATACAGTATTATAGCTAAGTGACAGATTCAGAAGAACGAGATGGAAGGAGTAAAAGAAAAAGGAGACGAAAAAGAAGAGGAGGGGGAGGAGCAGGAGGAAGACAAGAAGAAGAAGAAGCTGAAGAGGATGAGGAGGAGGAGGAGGAAGGGGACGAAGAAAAGAAGAGGATGAAAAACGAAGAAAAAGAAAACAGCAGCAACAGCAACGATAACAAGATGAACGACATCAACAAGGACAACAAGTTGGAAAGATGAAGATAGGGACACCAAGAGGGAGATGGAGGGAAAGATGGATTAAGAAGAAGAAGGAGATGGAGGAGAAGAAGGAGGAAGATGATGATGGTGATGATGATGAGGAGGAGGAGGAGGAGGAGGAAGAAGATGATGATGATGATGACGATTACGATACTGATGATGATGCTGACGATGAGAATGTGTGCATTTATGAATCCCCAACCCTGGGGCGGACAAGTAATAAGGTGCAGCAGCATGTCCTCCCATGTGTTCTCACATGTTCGCACCCTGTCTAGATTACACAAGCACAGCCGCTCCAGCAACACAAACTTCCACATGCATTTCTTACACTACACTACACTCCAAAAGGCTTCTGCACCTACTACATAATCGTGCGCAACAGAGATGTTTCTCTTCCCTAAAGAACTAACCTGTAGAATCCATAGAACATGGCTAGAACGTAAAACTATACACCTGCCCGCCTCTATCAGACGCATGCAACTAACCCGCTATAATATATATATATATATATATATATATATATATATATATATATATATATATATATATATATATATATATATAAACAAGGACATTCATGTTATTGTTTTTCCTACCGTTAGTCGATTTTCTTAGCTCAGGAGAGAGCATGTCAACCTGCCCTGAATATGCAGCAGCTGTTTTAATACCCCCTGCCGGGCCGAAACCGACAAGCGTAAGACTGACATCTCTCCAGTGACAGCTCATTCCACGAAAATGCTAAACTTAGGGATTCGTCGCCGAGTGAGTGAGTGTACCTGACTCCGCCTTCCTGCTTCCTATACCAACAGGTGGTTTGACATACCGTACAGTCACAGCCAAGAGTAAAGATGCTTTGACAGAGGGAAATGATAGTAAGAATGAGGTGTGGGGGTAGGCACAGTATGATGGAAAAGCCAGACTATGGGTCCTCACCTTCATTTATGCTGCTACAAGACTATTTTATTTAGCTCTGGATAGCGCCCAAGTTGTAACAATTTAATGAAGTCTATGTATCCCCACAAATCTGGAAAAATATCTCCTATCTTGAATAAAACTGTCTAGAGTTAGTGAGACTAAAAATGAAAAATACACCATAGCAGTGAAAAGATTAAAGTGGTATGGCCGTAAGGAGAGCCTGAGTAAAGTGAGACTGACGAGGGGTTAGAAGTAGGAAAGCAAGAGGAAGGAGGAGGCCGAAGGATAGTGTGAAAGAGATTTTGGATTCCAGAGGTCTGAGAATCTAGCAGGGTGAGAGGCACATCTTGAGAAGAAATTGACAATAGTACAGTATATTATAACAAGCAAGCGGTTTAACGACTGGGGTAAACCGCTGACTAATCAATAGGTACTAACCGCGGATGTTTCAGGTTTGTTTTGATGTTGACTGTTGGCCAGCTCCATGCTGCCTTTATTGCTAGCCGCGTTTTCTTTCTTTCTTGTAATCTTGTTAAATTGTGGCAGGCACATCTACCCTTCAGAATTAACCGATTCCAACTAACCCTGGACGCAATGGCAAGCTTATGTCCTAGTTGTGTCCGCAAGGTTTTGGTTGCTAGGCGATTACTCATAACCTGGCAATGGCCCGCTTAGCCCCTTCGTGGCCGTGGATCCAGAAATTGTCGGGACCGAGTGGCCTGCCCCAGCACCATTTTTACCTCGCCCGGGACAGAGTCCCGCTAGGTATTGTTTTTGGTCGAGTTTGTTTGTTTGTTTTTATTTGTTAGCAAAATTACGGAAGTATGGCTGAATGAAATGACATGAAACTTTCAGGATATGTGGGCACTGGTCTCAAAAGGAAGTGATTAAATTCTAGAGGTAATCAAGTGACCTTAAAAAGTCAAAATCAAGGTCACCGATTGTCAGAGGGCTATAACTTTCAACCGGTTGAAGATAGAGATATTTACTATTATCAACATACCGGAACTCCCATATGGGCTTTCATTTTTTTCACCAAGACCTTTGTCCTTGAGTGACCTTGAAAGGTCAAGCTCAAGGTCTCGGATATTCAGGGGATTTTAACTCAAAACTGGTTGGAGATATATATTTACTATTATCAGCATCAAAAGGTCCCATATGGGCTTTCATTTTGCACCAACACCTCTTACCTGGAGTGGTCGGGCGAGGTTTGTTGTGCCTGGCTCCACATGTTTGATTTTTTTTTTTTTTTTTTTTTTTGCCAAATTGAAGAGAGAAACGTCTGGCACACCTGGCAATAAAATTTTTAGGTTCTTAATCCCACCCTGTGATTTGCAATGCAGCGCAAAAAAAAAAAAAATCGCAAGATGACTGTGTACACGCCCGTGAAGACATACAGAGGGGCTAAAGATCACCGCACTGTGAAAGATATATATTTTCATCCCCCAGTAAAATTTCAATGGTGCTGAAATAGTTGGAAATAACTAGATATATTACGAACAAAATCAGTACACAACAAGAAGAGGTGCAGAGGCACAGTAAACCCGTCCCCGGCAGTCATTACAGTGCTGACATATAAACGAAACAGGATACATATCAAATCTGCAGTAAATAGGGTGAAATTTGACGATTTTATGTCCCTTTGAAATTTTAGGCCCGACCCACCTGACACTGACCATCCTACCGCTAACTAGGGGGTGACCTCCGTGATGTAACGAGACCTGTTATACCTTGCAAATTTGAAAGATGCACCTTTAGGTTTTAGTTTCATGTCTATATGACGAATTTGGAAGGAGTTATGCCGGAAAAAAAAAAAAACATTTTTTGGGCCTACAGCCTGGGCCTTGGCGAAGTTTGGTTCAAAATTTAATCAGGTGATCAGAAGGTCATAGCTCATCATCCCTGTAATTTTAGTCAAAATCGCACTAGTAGTATTGACGTAGAGTTGTTAACAGACAGACAGACAGCCAAACAAACAGAGAAACCGAGTGAAAACAATACTCGTTCCCGAGCCCCTCTGGGGGGGGGGACGGGTAATTATGGGAGGTTTCATTATATATATAGACATTGTTGGAAGGACACAAGTCAAGAGTGAGAGCAGTGGAAATGAGTTATTTAAGAGGAGCCTGTGGAGTCACGTGGAGAGACAGGCTGACGAATGAGGATATAAAGGAGCGTTGTGGTGTTGATGTGGATGTGATAGGAAGCGTTATGAGGAACACACTGAGGTGGTTTGGCCATGTGGAGAGGATGGAGGGTGAAAGACTGACGAAGAGAGTGTATGTGAATGAGGTGGAGGGGGGAAGAGGGAGAGGGAGGCCGAGGATGAGATGGAGGGATGGGGTGGAGAGGTATGGGAGAGAGGGGGGTGTGAGTTGGGAACAGGGCAGTGAAATGGCGGGGGACAGGGCGACTTGGAGGCGATTTGTTTGTGGCCACCCCAAACGGGATTGAGGCGTCTGGCAATATATATATATATATATATATATATATATATATATATATATATATATATATATGTGTGTGTGTGTGTGTGTGTGTGTGTGTGTCTGTGTCTCTGTGTGTCTGTGACAGTCACACACACACACACACACACACACACACACACATATATATATATATCTATATATATATATATATATATATATATATATATATATATATATATATATATATATATATATACACACACACACACAAACACACGCCTACACACACATTCATAAACTTGCTGGAGCACAGGCACGTGCGCGTGCACACACACACACACACACACACACACACACACACACACACACGTCACCCCCCCACATACACATACACACACACACAAGCAAACACAAACACTGGCAAACAAATAGAGAGACATGCAGATAGACAGACAGACAGAAGGACAGACAGCCAGACATGAAGACAAATTATTAATCATATTTATGTTGACCAAGATCAGACAAAGATTGGCAAACTATTAAAGTCACATTTATTGCCGCTGGAGATGGAGCATCCGCGTAGCATTATTTTTTATTTTCCATTTGTTTTTACCAAGGTAGACTGTTAAAGCCGGCACCTCTGCTACGATGACGGACCCAGTAAATATAAGCCAAACCAGGCGCAATATTCGTAGCTTCCTAAGACAGTTCAGAACAGTGTCCGTCATAGAGTACATGGACGGTGAATGAACACGAAATACCGCGTGGACATGGCAACCAACAAAAAATAACGATAGCGATTAAGGGAACTCAGTTTTAATGGAAAATGATAAGAAATGCTGTGAGTATAACACAATTTTAGTAACTGTATCACAAAAAAATTAAAGGCACACTCGGGTCGGCAGTACACAAATAATTTCTGAAATGTATCGTTAATGCTACACATTCATAGTAACATCCGTATTATTGGTGGGTCAACATCCAGTTCACTTATAACACAAGGGCCGTGTATTCAGTTATTTAGTTCGGCAAGTATCCTATCCACCATATCCGCATTTGCAAAGTAAAGTCTGTTAATGTCGTGAAAACTAAGCAAGGACGATTAGATCAAACGTGGCGGACAAGTATGCGACTTTGTAACGTACCAAATAAATCGCTATGGGATAGGTGAAAGGTACCGCATGATTAAAAATTCGTGTATAGCATCGCACCACCGAGGGATTGCCACGCTAATACACTCACACTCCTCCCAGCCCCACAGGTCATGCTATGGTGCAGTAATGTAATTTAATGCGACCTTATTTGCTATATGCTTTGTGGAATGAAACACTGCAGCACGCAAGGCAGGAGTGTGTGTGTGTGTGTGTGTGTGCGTGGTTACCTAACTGTAGCTTTAGAGGACTGAGGCTCATAATATCCTGTCCTCTGTCGCTCATTTCTGTGTGTGTGTGTGTGTGTGTGTGTGTGTGTGTGTGTGTGTGTGTGTGTGTGTGTGTGTGTTCATGCAAAAACAAACAAAAAACCCAAATCAAACCACCCCTCCGTTTATTTCGCCAAGCCTACAGTAGACACAATGCATTTAACCCTCACTTGATCGCGTCTTCTCTCGTATTTTATTCCAGCTAACTTCAGACTGTTTTATTTTTTTGAGAGTGACTAATGCGTTGTGTGTTAATGGGGGTATCGTTAACGTTTTCATGGTCAGAACAACTCTAGTATTCTATTCCAGCCAACGCCAGACGACTACTAACTGAAAGTGAGTCACAGGAACCAGGGTATTTAAAAACTATACTATTTTTACTCTAACATGGCCTAAACTTGTCATCTCGTCACCTTGAATACTGAATCGTAACAATAAATCAACGTTAGATTGTGGTGCTAGTTACGAAGAACCGCAATTAAACGATGCAGAGTCACAGTATTGTCTTATTCTGCCAATGTGCTTCGTGAATTAAGCCGTAAAAGAACGGAAATCTGGGCCAAGGTAAGGAAAAAGGAAAACAAGCACAGACAGTGTGTGCTACTGCTACTTAATGCGAATTTAACATGGTATAAAAGCGCGTTTCTTCGACCATTACAGGTCCCTTACCCCTCTCAGCTCAGGTAATGACCATGTGTCGCCAGATATGAGGGTTAATTTTATAAGTAACCAAGGAGACGCAGTTCCTACCTCATAACCAAGGGTCGTAGGATTTCATGCAATCACAGTATAACATTCAAACTGCGAATGGCCCAGTTCCATCAAATGAAAACAAACTGACTATAGTGTGAGAGGATAGTTAAGAAAATTAGGGGTGGGCCAAGAACCAGGTGATGAGACAAGGTAGAGGAGTGTGTAAGGGAGGGCGGAGTGTCCTGGGAGAAGTGATCGTCGCTGAGTAGACACAAAACTATATTGAGGTACGCGGCCCACTCTTACAGGAGGTGCTTGACAATAGTAATACCTATAGATTCATGGTGTTGATAAGCAGCCAGGCAGGACAGAGAGCAGAAACAGAAAGATTACTATAGTTTATTTATTAACGATGGGTTAAACACCTTTGTACTGTAAAGCACCTCGAACCCACCTCGCCACTGCAGGTCTATAACATATAAATAACTTAACCATCGTGATCGCAAGAGCTTAAATTCACCGCCACTCACACTGCAGCAGGTCGGGGTGTGTGGATCTGAAAAGAAAAGCGTCAGAATTACGTGGCGGCCACACATTACTTAGACCTGCGGTGACGAGGTGGGTTCGAGTCCCACAGAGATGAGAGTGCTTTGTGGTACGATGTTATTCAAATTGCTATAGATAGACAAGAAGATCGATAGACGGATAGATACATCGACGAATAGGTATGTAAATGGACAGACAGACAGATAGGTACAGATCTATCGACAGATAAACAGGAATATAAAGGCACAAAAATTTTCATCTCCATTGTCTGGTAACAAAAACTATTATATGTTCTGTCATAACAAATAATTTAAGATTCTTTTCTTCTGTGTCAGTTGGAGAGAGGGCAACCTAATGGCGCAGGACAAGATGACATGGAAGCGATTCATTGGTAGCCACGCGTCCGGACATAGATAGAACAGACACTTAATTTCATGCATCAGTTTCCATTACATGTTCACAATAGGATCACAATTGCCTACTTTTTCATAGAATTTTGGTGATGGTGATGCACAACAAACGAGTATGCTTTACAACTCTCTCTCTCTCTCTCTCTCTCTCTCTCTCTCTCTCTCTCTCTCTCTCTCTCTCTCTCTCTCTCTCGTTTCAGTAAAATGACAGTGTTTCAGATATCTTCGTCTTGACCCAGTTCCTCACTAATGCACTGAGTGGGAGGGATCCAGAAAAACCAATCGTGCAATGCGTAAGTAGGACCTTAAACACAGTGACAAATGAAATAAACCATCCCCATTCACTCTTCATTTAAACCATCAGTCTATAACCAGGCGCCTTAATCCTGGGTGGGGTGGCCACGAACAAATCTCCTTCATGATACCCTATCCTCCTTCGTCAAGTTCCCCTCCCAGTAACTCACACCACCCTAATTCTTATATCTCTCCTCTCATCCCTTCACTTTATCCTCGGTCTCCCTCTCCGCCTCTCCCTCTCCATCTCACTCACATACACTCTTCTAGTCAGTATCAGCCAGATCCCTGACCAGTGATAACTAGAATGAACTGTAAAATACTCTACACTGACGAGGACTGTATCACAAACTCCCGTAAGCATAATATGTTTTTAGTATGGCCTACATATCTTATTCTTTCATCCGTGGCGCTGGAGAGGGATGCCTTCACGTGGTGGCACCGATACAACCAGGCGGCCCCACTACCTGGTTACGCAAACGTCCCTTAGTTCCCTCCCTATCCCTGGAAATGAGGATGGTGGAATGCAATGAGACTGGAACTTCAGCCTGCAGTCCACTGGGTTCACGTTTCAGATGTACAGTCAGGGAAAGTTCCGCATTACCCACTGTTCGAGCATTGGTGATCGACTAATAGTCACGACGCAGTAGCCAGACCCCACATGTCTGGTAACTGTGAGTGGGAGGGAGGGTGGGAGGGGGTGGGAGGGTTTGAAGAGTTGCTTACGTCCCAGTATCAATTGCCAATGAAAATGCGTTCGACGTATTCTCAAAGTACAAAAACAGTATGTTGTTTTTATGGTATCACACTGTTCTCTGAGACGGTCTACATGACTGCAGTATATAATACATGTTTACTGTCAAAGGTGTGCTTCTTTGCCTTCGTTTTGTAATGTTCGATAGAAATGACAGTTGCAAAAGCTGATCTAATTAGGACTTCCCTTGTCATTCTGTCTAAAGGAAAACGAAAAGTTTGTCAATCGTTCATATTATTATTTTTATTATTATTATTATTATTATTATTATTATTATTACACACTACCGCAGACTAAGTTCGAGATGAATAATTACAAGAATAACACTGGAAATGTCTGCAGGCGGATGTTTATTGTGTTGTTGTTTTTTAAGTGTCCGACTTCGGGCAAAGGCTTCAAGGCCTATTTCTTGGGGACAGTGACCTATCCCAAGGCCCAGTAGTCCTCCTACACCTCCTCATGTCACCACATCGGCGCTAACACCCACCGTCCATATTGAATACATGTGCTAGGGCTGTCTCATACAGGACTGGTGTATTGGTATTAGCGGGGGTATTTTAACGACATGTCGGCGGGTCATCTGGCAGATCAGGAAAGTCTGCTTTTAAGAAATTCAAATCCTTAAACTGTTCCCCGATTGTGGGATGACAGAGGATAAACAATTATATAGATAGATAGGTAGATAGATAGATAGATAGATATATAAAGAGAGAGAGAGAGAGAGAGAGTGGCTTTGTTTTCAAGTCAACACATAATAGAAATATGTTATATCGTTACGAATATCTCCTGGGGAAACCTCATATTAAAGTCGAGAGGGAATGAAAGCATTCAAACCTCTGTCCGAACCCAGCAAACTTATAACTTTCCTGACAACACTAACTCTACAGACATCTATGATTTTTTTTTTTTTTTTTGGTAAATTTGCTAGCACCATATTGTACTCTATCCTTACTAAATTAACTGAAACACACCCTCCAAGTCATACACTACAGACTTACACTCGATTCCCAACCAATCACCAAAATCTCCTGTGCCCCCAATCTCCCGCCTCCCCCTCCTTGACACTCACAGTTACCAGACACATGAAGTGTGGCTGCAGCTTTACCCGTCTCACACCAGTGCTTCGAGAGGTGGGTAATGTGGAACTTTCCCTGATTGTACCTGGAGCTGCTACTACTACGACTGCTTCTACTGCCACTACTACCATTACTACTACTGCTGCTGCTACTGCTACTACTACTTCTCGTCCATACAGCTACCAAACACTTCACAATCAAATCAGTTAATATCACAGTGACAAAATAATGACAAATTCAGCTATATGTACTGTTTATTAGCTGTAACGAAGACTTATTTACCGTAAAGATTAGTCAGGAACCATTAAAAATACGGCCCTATATAACATCCTTGTCGTCCCATTTTATGTCATTTTGAATAAGGTCATAAAAAGAACAACAAAGCTAATAAATGCACGTAAATCACTGGGTCTTCCACATAACAGGAATCGCATCTTTTTTTTTTTTTTATGTTAACCCTTTTAGTCATGATGTCATGTTTATTTTAGTTTCGGTATCTTCAGACAAGTTTATTAAGCTTGGAGCGGAATTTTGGAACTGTAGGGATTATGTGCTTTTCACCAATCGAACTCCTTAAATTGAATAAAATCGTCTGACAGTAGCTAGAAAAATATACGAGCGACGTCCCGTGCTTCATAATGCTCAGGCTCCTTTGACTCACCTTCAGCTTAATAAAGTCCTCTGGTATCGGCTGGGATAGAAGGTCTGAGGTGTCCCGATCGTAAGAGTTAATGATGAGAGAATATTAGTTGTCTGAGTGGATGACCGAGATTATTATACTACATGCAACTCAAGGGTAAAGGACGTCACCAAAACTGGGCTATCTCGGAAATTACTAAGACTGCAGCGGACTTACATCGTTGGACAGCTTGTAGAAAAGTAGACGTTGCGTTGTTGAATTAGCTTTTCTCAAAATTTCAATGTGTGTACCTATATGAGGGTTGTGGGATGGCACACTTCTTCCTTTAGCTGAAGTAAGAACATTTGCAATGTATATGACTTACACTTACTATTAACGCTTGTAACCTAATTCTCTCAAGCCCTTGTGACTTTCTAAGCTAGATAAACTTGGCTGACGTGAGCTGGATGATAATATTAAGGACACGACCATTAACGGACTGAATGTACTATCCACTGGGCGCAATATTTTAAATGTGGGAGCATCTCTAGGAGCGGCTCTGTCCCTTTGTTTCTTACTAACGATTTTCAGACGTCAGATACTTCACTCCCGCAGACTTTAGAGAATCCAGACCTACCCACACCACACAACACACCATTCCACCCACTCACACGACACCACACATAACACCATACCACCTCTCTCACACCACACCACACAACACACCATACCACCCATCTCACATCACACCACGCACAACACTATACCACCCCTCTCACACCACACCATTCCACCCTCTCACACCAGAACACGCAACGCACCATACCACCCTTTCACACCACACCACACACCATACCACCCTTTCACACCACACCACACAACACACCATACCACCCTCTCACACCACACCACACACCACACCATACCACCCATCTCACACCACACCACACAACACACCATACCACCCTCTCACACCACACCACGCACAACACTATACCACCCCTCTCGCACCACACCATACCACCCTCTCACACCACACCACACAACACACCATACCACCCATCTCACATCACACCACGCACAACACTATACCACCCCTCTCACACCACACCATACCACCCTCTCACACCACATCACACAACACTCCATACCACCCTCACATCACACCACGCACAACACCATACCACCCCTCTCACACCACATCACACAACACTCCATACCACCCTCACATCACACCACGCACAACACCATACCACCCTCTCACACCACATCACACAACACTCCATACCACCCTCACATCACACCACGCACAACACCATACCACCCCTCTCACACCACACCATACCACCCTCTCACACCACACCACACCACACACCATGTGGTAGGACTCCATATTATAATTGCAAATCATAATAGATAGATAGATAAATAGATAGATAGACAGCCCTCTGCGAGCCTGGGAAAAGGAAATGAGGTTTGCAAGTTACTCTGAGGAAAGCTGACGACAGCGGCCAGTAAGGAGATGATGCAGTTAGCTGTCAGCAGTCCTCTCGTGAACAAAGACCTAGTCCATCCACGAGGAACACACGTGACACACCCCTGCTACACCAGAATTTAGGAAAGAGAGCTCAGACGGAGGTTAGTGACAGAACAGGCAGGAGGAGAAGGAGACAGGCCTCAGAGGAGACAGGTCACAGGGAGAAGGGCTTGGCAATTTGAGAGAGAGAGAGACAGATAGCGAGACAGGGAGGTAGCTACCCGGGACTTATACTTCGTTCCGTGTGAGAGACTTGTTAATATTTCCAAGACAAATAAAAATAGTCCCATACTATTCTTTACCTCTCCTGTCACTACATGACAAATGGGAAGTTACTACAAGATATAAAAGCCGCTCGACCACAAGTCTAAAATATATATATAACTCAACTACAACTCAACCACAAAAGAACCACAAAGTATTTTATGACACAAAGTCATTAATGACATTTGGTGGCAGCGGTGGGATACGAACCTCGTCTACGAATCAACATTAAATTCCTACAAAATATCAAGATTGAAAACAAGAATATCTCTCTCTCAACCAACAACACAACCAGCTCCTGACACTTCTCTCCAACCAGCCCCCTCCGTCTCCCAGATCATCATGCTGATGCAGAGGTCAAGAGATCACACGACGCCTTGCAAGTAGTTTAACAAAATATTGATACGATCTTGCAATTTCTACGCCGAACCAGCGTATCTACGGACATCGTCTCCGAATTAAAAGCAAATTTCTACAAAAGCAACCGATACTCTACAAGATTAGCTTCAGTTCTACAAGTGAATTCCTACAAAATACAGCCTACAATGCAAATAGTCTACAAGTCTACAATTAACAACTCTACGTCGTCTGTATAATCTTCTACACGCACCTACAAGAAGCGGCAGTTTTCATCCCACAACGGGTAAATCACTAGAGAAAAGGACCGAGAAAACATCGACATAGAAAAACGGAACAAACAAACGAAGAGTGAGACACGACTCATAACTCATCTTACTCACTCATCTTCACTCAAGTTACTCATCGCTACTCATTCACTCACCACAGCTACCAGTGTGGGAAGTTGAGGTCATCATGCGTGCTTGCTGAAAATACGCCACGTCAGTCAACACACCACCTGCACCACCACTCACACCATTCCCACCACGGTAAAAATTAGTGAGTTACATAGTTACTTCATTTATACAATACACAGTGATAGACAATAAGCTTCTGCACAAACATATAAAACGTGCTGTATAGTTACAGTTTAAATACACATACTTACTTCAGTTATCTGCATAACTCAAACACTAAATAATCACCAACAATAAATATTCTACACTGTATATATTCATTCATTTATTATAACATTTATTTACTACCAACGAGTGTTACCATTTATACCTACGTAAAATACGTGTTTCATACATACAACTATACATTATTATATCTACAAAGTGATAAAGAAAATATACCATCACAGTTACTCAGTGAGCAATTAAAAGAACTGTATTTAACATTTATTAATTAAAACTACCTAGTGGAAACATATAAATTAAGTTACAAGGTAAACTAGCAAAAAAAAAAAAAAATGGCCAACACAAATGCCGTTAGCAAGAGTGAACATCTTCAACACAATCGTGAAGACAATGATTTCCACACAGTGCTGACACACATATTACCCACGATAGGTACAGGTGAACAACAAATCAGTGTGTATAGTTAATACTGTATATAGTGTATATATTTTTTATATAAAATAACAAAATATGGGACTATATAATATCATTTTCAGTAATACCTGTGCAATATACACTAAACTTTAAAAAAGTATCCCAAGGAAATTAGCCAGTAATTATGCAACCATGATCAACATGGAAAAAGCGTACACAAGCTAAGAAAAACAAACTATAGAAAATCAATACATACCAAAAAAAAAAAAAAAGAAAAAAAGAAAGAAAGAAAGAAAGAAAGAAAAGTAAAACAGAAAAAAGAGAAATAGAGTAAGATCACATAACAAACAAATGAAAATAAGTGTAAGTGTTACTACATATGTCAAAATACCACATAAACTACAAACAAAAAAGCAAATTGTTGTCTCCACAAACAAGTGGCATGGCACATCATCACTATCATCGACCGCAGCATATGTTAGGACTGCAGTTATTACAATTATGTTACTCCATATTATAATTATGTAACTACAAACAATATGTACCATTTCTGTGACAGTTGCATTAACAAGATGTAACTTTTATGTAACTTTAACTACAATAATGTAACTACAAACGATATGTAACAATTATGTAACGACAAACGATTGCATTATGTTACACTTATTACAATTATGTAACTACAAACGATATGTAACAATTATGTAACAACAAACGATTGCATTATGTTACACTTGCTACAATTATGTACCTACAAATGATATGTAACAATTATGTAACGACAAACGATTGCATTATGTTACACTTTGCTAATTATGTAACAGTTGCATGAACAAGATGTAACTTTTACGTAACTTTAACTACAATTATAAGGCCAAGACACTTATGTAATAGTTGCATTAACAAAATGTAACTACAGTTATAAGGCCAACACAATTATGCATTAACAAAATATAAGTCATACAATTATAGCACAATTCTGTATTACCAGTATCATCATACAAGTTAGGTGAAATATTAGACATTGCTAAAGTGATAACTCTAGGTAATGTATAACCTAGCAGTATTACCATTGCACAATTATATGCGTACGTCTGTTGTACATGCATGTCTTACAAAGTGTTATACAACAGTCATTACATTTATTCAAATATGTATACAACTTGTTTAAAATGTAATATTACTGAATAATCACTATTTACTATATTATATGTATACAATATTCATACAATTTACTTTTACAATATTATGTATTTCACTTAATTAGCTTATAAGTTCATTATAATGTATATATAATATGTATTAATATGTTATGACTATTAAATGTCGATGGTACGCCATTTTTGCGCGGCCAAGCAGTGTGGTAGGACTCCATATTATAATTGCAAATCATAATAGATAGATAGATAAATAGATAGATAGACAGCCCTCTGCGAGCCTGGGAAAAGGAAATGAGGTTTGCAAGTTACTCTGAGGAAAGCTGACGACAGCGGCCAGTAAGGAGATGATGCAGTTAGCTGTCAGCAGTCCTCTCGTGAACAAAGACCTAGTCCATCCACGAGGAACACACGTGACACACCCCTGCTACACCAGAATTTAGGAAAGAGAGCTCAGACGGAGGTTAGTGACAGAACAGGCAGGAGGAGAAGGAGACAGGCCTCAGAGGAGACAGGTCACAGGGAGAAGGGCTTGGCAATTTGAGAGAGAGAGAGACAGATAGCGAGACAGGGAGGTAGCTACCCGGGACTTATACTTCGTTCCGTGTGAGAGACTTGTTAATATTTCCAAGACAAATAAAAATAGTCCCATACTATTCTTTACCTCTCCTGTCACTACATGACAAATGGGAAGTTACTACAAGATATAAAAGCCGCTCGACCACAAGTCTAAAATATATATATAACTCAACTACAACTCAACCACAAAAGAACCACAAAGTATTTTATGACACAAAGTCACACCACACCACACCACACACCATATCACCCTTTCACACCACACCACACCACACACCATACCTCCCTCTGACACCTCAACACACAACACTCCATACCACCCTCTCACACCAGAACACGCAACGCACCATACCACCCTCTCACACCACACCACACAACACACCATACCACCCTCTCACACCACACCACACAACACACCATACCACCCTCTCACACCACACCACACAACACACCATACCACCCTCTCACACCACACCACACCACACAACACACCATACCACCCTCTCACACCACACCACACCACACACCATACCACCCTTTCACACCACACCACACAACACACCATACCACCCTTTCACACCACACCACACCACACAACACACCATACCACCCTTTCACACCACACCACACCACACAACACACCATACCACCCTTTCACACCACACCACACCACACAACACACCATACCACCCTTTCACACCACACCACACAACACACCATACCACCCTTTCACACCACACCACACCACACAACACACCATACCACCCATTCACACCACACCACACCACACAACACACCATACCACCCTTTCACACCACACCACACCACACAACACTCCATACCACCCTCTCACACCAGAATACGCAACACACCATACCTCCCTCTCACACCACACCACACCACACACCATACCACCCTCTCACACCACACCACACACCATATCACCCTCTCACACCACACCACACAACGCACCATACCTCCCTCTCACACCACACCACACCACACACCATACCACCCTCTCACACCATACCACCCTCTCACACCATATCACCCTCTCACACCATACCACCCTCTCACACCACACCACACAACACACCATACCTCCCTCTCACACCTCAACACACAACACTCCATACCACCCTCTCACACCTCAACACACCACACTCCATACCACCCTCTCACACCAGAACACGCAACGCACCATACCATCCATTTACTGCACTTTGTTTTTCTGAGGGGTTTATCATTACGGGCAGCAGATCTTTTTCACTGCTCAATGTCCGTGTCAAAATCAAATAAGATGCTGCTATAAATGGATCAGATGCCTTGGAATATCTCACCATTTGTTTAAGAAATGTAAACGAATTATTGAACGCACCTGCACATATTCACGGCGGCCGAGTGTACAGTAGAATGGCCTTCAAGTCATATGTGGGTACTAGATAACCTCTTCAGTCCGATAACGTAGCTCTCTAGTTCACTCCTGTTACCTCCAGACAATTTTAATAACCTTGGGGGAATGTTTTCAACCTGGAGAGTTATATGTAGCCTTCATTATCCCTTCAGTAAAGTAGTTATCCTTTCACCTGAAATAACTCGCTTGGTGGTGTGCTAATTAAATAAAAAAAAACACGGATTGAAGAGGTTAAACTTTCCACTACGATATTGTAACAGATATTTTACTCACACTATAGAGCGTTCGTTCTAACTTGGCAATGACCATTAACCCTTGTCAGGTCAGTTGATGGGCAGATTGGAGGGTGGATCTGACTAGTAACCAAGGCGTCTCATTACTGCCTCATCATTATGGGTCATCGAAATGCAGACAACCACGACCGATGTTCAGTTTGTGAGTAGTCCGGTTCCGTCCAGTGAAAGCAAATCTACTTTAACTCTGTCTATCCATTTTACTGCAATCCAATTAGAAGCGTAAGGGCAAGAATAACCAGTCGCTAGTCCCTGAGTGGTATTGTGCGAGCCATAAACCCCAGCCTTTCCGTGAATTTAAACCCTTAAGGACAACACCCAGCTGGAACGCCTCGACCCGTTAGATCACCAAGTGTCACTCTGTTCATAATATGGTTACCACACAACGTAGTAAATGGCTTTTGGGGTTCCAGGAAACCATTTTGCTTTCGCTCAGTGTGGTGTCACTTGAAGGTAGCAGTATGGTGAGTGGATGGTGGGCGCTGGCAACTACCACTAACTACAGAGGACTTTGTTCAACAGAGAGAGAGAGAGCCCACACAGTCAAAGGGGTGGAAAAAGTCTCTATAACACTTTCACGGCCATGTTCTATCCTCGCTCACTGCCAAAGCTAATATCTATCCCTTACTGTCCCCCTTCGAGGTTTAGGGGCTGGGATAAGATAGTTCAGTGGATTTAAAGGTAGATGACCAGCGTACTTCCTTTGATGGCATTACGTGATCAATAAACCTCCGATCACCTCTTTCGTGTCAATCATCATCATCATCATCATCATCAATACCATACCACCACAATCACCACCACATCATCATCAGTACCACACCACCACCATCACCACCACATCTTCATCATCAGTACCACACCATCACCATCACCAGCACATCTTTATCATCAGTACCACACCATCACAATCACCACCACATCATCATCATCATTTTCACCATCATCATCATGACTTTTTTCCCACACGATGATGAGGTGACGCAGGACCCTGACACAAGGAAAGAGGAAGAACTCTAAACAACATGCATCGTGAAATGAGCCACACAGTCATTCACACATCATTCAAGCCCTCGGAATCCTGGCTGCACCTCAAATATCTAATCAACTGCAGATACTTTTAAATAATAATATGTTTACAAGAAGCAGCACTAAAAGGGTTCGCCACGTACACCCACCAGTTGGTCTAAAGGCAGTATATTTGACTTCACCTTGTGTCCTTGACCTTCGATGGTTTACTCGAAAAATCTACTTATTCCATTCTTGCCTAACCCTTAACCTTTCCACCAACTTTGGTTCAAATCAAGTCGAAACTGTTGGAGTTGACTCTACCTATCGACCTTGACCTTCGACTTTTCCTTATGACCTTGACCTTTGAGTTTTCCTTGTGACCTTGGCCTTTGTCTCTTCCTTGTGACCTTGACCTTTGAGTTTTCCTTGTGACCTTGACCTTTGACTTTTTAAAATCAAAGCTCTTTATTCTTGTTTTAGCCTGAACCCTTCCACAAAGTTTAATCTAAATTGTATAAAAACTATTTAAGTTGATCTTGCCATGTGGCCTTGATTTTTGACGTTGTTCTAAAAAAACTCAGTCAACTTCTTGGATGATCCTCGACTCATCCACCAAGTTTGGTATAGATGGACGGATGGATAGAAGGAGGGATGGAGACTGGCTGTATGGATGGTGAGTGGTCTATGGATGGACTGATGGACTGGTGGATGGGTGGCTTGACAGACGGGTGGATGGTTGATGGATTTAAAAATGGGTGGATGGTTGATTGATCGATAGTGGAAGGATAGATGGATAGTGGATAGATGGGTGGATGGTGGGTTGATAGAATGATGTTAGGATGGGTCACTAGATGGTAGACTGAAGGTGATAGGTGGATAGTAAATGGATGGATGGATGGTGGCTGAACAGTTGAATGGATGGTGAATGAATGGATGAGAGATGGCTGGATGGATAGATAGATGGGTGGCTAATAGCGCTTCTTCGTGACTAGCACCATATTCTAATGCTTCTTATAGCTCAGCATTTAAAAGAGAGATGGAAATTTTAATTAAAGTGAACAGAGAATAGTTACATAGGCCTACATGAATGACTGAGAGTACCTTTTGTCTTTTACATTAGAGAATTGATCAGAAGGGAAGTGAGAGCATGTAATTAGACAGGTGTTGCGCGTCAGCCGTAATGGGAAAGCAATGCAAGCAGAGAGTGCAGATGAAGAGTGACCAACACAGCAGCGATGGAAGAGATGGAGAGATAAGTGAGTAAGTGAGTGAGAGGAGGAAAGATAATGAGACGAAAAGCCTTTGATTCCACCCTGTTTAAAGAAGCTGAGGGAGAGATAAGTGAGTGAGTGAGTGGAGGAAAGGCATTGAGACGAAAGCCTTTGATTCCACCCTGTGTAAAAGAGTTGTATACGGTAAACCTCCCTCCCAAGACACACATGGCAGCCGTCCTTCACACATGGGCGAATACGGCTCCTGTAGAGAGTCAACAAGTGAGGAACATTAAAGAATATATACGGGGTCGGTTCAGCACACCTATTGTTTGTTTACCTTAATTAGACGGATAGTTTTGTCCCTTTGTAGTCCGTTTCCTGTAGCTCAGAATAAGACACTATTTCGGCTTCACATTTTTCCATAGCACTTCTTCGAGACTAGCACCTTATTACAATGTTAATATATTGTTACGGTTTAACGTTGGAGGTGGAGCGCTGGCAATTTTAGGCCAAGTCAAAGCGAACAGCTCCATTTATAAGAGGAGTAACGAGATCTTTCCAGGACAGATCACAGGAAGGCGATACATCAGGAATATCAGATGACGACAAACTTATCTGTCTGTTGTTGAAGCTGAAGAGATAATCGTGTGGCCGAGTTGAGAAATGAAGGCAGTGAGTTTCTGAGACATTAAAAGTAACAGCATTCCTTTGAGCGCAAATGAAAGACTAACTAGGAGAGTGTATGTACGTGAGTTGGAGTGGGTAGTGAGACAGGGAGACCGAGGATGAGATGGAGGGATGGAATGGAGAGGTATATGAGAAAGGGGGTGTAAGTTGGGGGAGGGCAACGAAATGGCCGGGAACAGGGCAACATAGAAGCAATTTGTCTGTGGCAACCCCTTAAGGGATTCAGGCGTCTGGCTGTAGATAGATAAATAGACAAATTAAAGACAGATCAAAAGACAGATGTGCCACAGCCTCATCCTGTAATAGATGCAACGAGTGTTGTGATGGACGCTGTGAGAAGGTGGTGGAAATGTGAAGCGTGGAGCCATCAGCTTAGGAGTGAACAAGGCTAAATGTACATTGTACAACTCGGAAAGTCACTGATGAATAACAGCAGGAGAGTAGGGGAAAGAAAGAAGCCCTGAAGAACATCACCCAAAATAGATTTAGAGAAACAGGAACCGTCTACCAGTGCACCTATAGTGACTGGATAGGAAACTTGAGACACAGGTACGAAAAATGAGAGGGACAGCAAGAGGGCAGTATGGAAATTAACGATTTACAACAAGACTCTGCCAATAGTCTCCGAAACATCTAGGGCAGTATAAAGGCTTCCCAAAAATCACGAGAAGAGGACCAAGAAAATAAGAGAAATGTTAAGATCGCCAAATTCAACGTCACTGGAGGAACCAATTCTGGCGGTCGGATAGAAAGTTATATAAGGAAAGATGCCTCAAAACTTTCTTGCTGTGGACAGATTCAAGACTTAAGAAATACAGGCTGTTAAAAGCAACTGGGCGATAATGAGAGGATTGGGAGAGGTCACCCTTCTTCGGGACAAGAAGAAGGAGATAAAACCGCCAATACTCTCTCTCTCTCTCTCTCTCTCTCTCTCTCTCTCTCTCTCTCTCTCTCTCTCTCTCTCTTCCATGGTCCTCCCCCGTATGTATGTCCTTATACTGCTCACTTTATTTATTTACTCCCCTTGAATGTATTAGTCAGTATATTAACTCCAAAATATTACTATCAGATGCCGTTTTTACTCTGTTTTGTTATGTAATCAGTCCTGGTTGAAAATACTTGTTGTTCTTGCTGGTGCTTTAGTGGTTTCAAAATAAAATTGGTAGACCTTCGACTGATGTTTCCCTTTTCCTGTAATTTTGGGGGGACACAGAGGGAGCCATCTCGTTATATTGATGCCACCTCGTGAAGGTGTCCCTCCCTAAAACCTGTAAAAAATATATAGGGTTTAAACAGACATAACTGTGTGTGTGTGTGTGTGTGTGTGTGTGTGTATGTGTGTGTGTGTGTGTGTGTGTGTGTGTGTGTGTGTGTGTGTGTGTGTGTGTGTATTTAGTCATTTGTAACAGAAGGATGGTGAGATTATGCACGGTATGTAGGCCAATCTAGGAAACTATATTCAGATCTAAGAAAATATATCATACCACTGTGTACGGCGTGGAATGCAACAACACTGCAGCGGTAACAGCACTGCCCTATTTCCTGCACTGATTTCTTAACCCTCTCAAGGTCGGGACAAGTTCAGCCTTCCATTCCCACGAACACCAGGCGTTTTTTTTTCAGCTGAGAGTGAGTCATAGGAGCCAAAGATTGTTAAATATTATGATAATATTTTTGATAAGCTCTCGCCTTTATCTGATTCTTTGGGACTTGTTTGAGTCTACATGAGTTTTTTTTTTTTTTTAATGTATATAATTTGCACTTTTACTTGCCACAGAATCATGTATTAGACCTACATAGATAAAACCATTCTGTTTCCGGTACACTTTTTGCCACTTCGAAAATGCACTAAATTTGCCCTTAGTTCTGGAGTTAATTTCTTTTTTTTTTTTTTAATTGCTGTATTTGGATGTAGTCAAAAAATAGTGCTGTATTGGCCAAAAAATAAATAAATAAATAAATGAAACGTAGAGACTGGCGCCGTGAGTAGAGAGAGACAATTATATTCCGAAAGTTTGACGAATACATGGCAGAAAATCGAACCCATCTGAAACACGCACCAGCTGCGATAGGGATTCAATTGCATTTCACCAGTTGTTAATTTTTTTCGGAAGGAACTGGGAATATAGCTGTTTCTTTGACTTTACAGGCCAGACAGACTTAGGGCCGTCTCATGGTCGATAATGCACCTTCCAAGCACCTCTCCCTTACCGACTTATTTTTGTATTGGGAGGGTTAATATTCAGTTATGTTCTATCTATGTGATGCCATGATAATAAGACATAAATACGTACGAGCAGCATGGGGTGGTATGCAGAATAAATCGCTAAGGAAGAAGTGCTAGGACGCCCCCTTAATCGAAGAGAATATACAGATCTTTCTCGATTTTTTTTTCTTAGTGCACGTCAGTATTTTTTTCTATGTTAGCTACACCATTTTAATACCTACCCAGCTTCCAAAAATGAGGCGCAATGTGTATAATAAATAGCTACAGAAGAGGCATCACGAAATCACCGAAGCCACTATGATATTTTTCTCGTTTTACACCAACACACTTTCCAAAAATGAGGTTTAATATGCAGAATAAATCGCTACAGAAGAGGTGTCACGAAATCTCCGAAGCCACTATAAATACGACACTGACGCCGTATTCTGGTTTTGAAGTTTTCGTAACAGTTCATCTTAATCTATTTATTTTGCCCATTACACCTTAACCTTCCACCAACAAGGTCATTTATTTATATTTACATTTATTTATACATTTATAGATGAAATAAGTGAATTTTTTAACCTAAATTAATAAAATAGCCTAAAAATATAAGGGATTGAAGGAAATATGTCATCGTATGGAAGGGGTCAATATTCTCTAGTATGTTATTGATGCAGGCTGAGTGAATATTAAAAAAATATATATATGAAAGGATGAATTAAGGTATACGATGCAAAATAAATCACTTAGGGAAGAGGTGTCACGAAAGAATACGACTTGAAAATTGGGCGAAGAATTAATGTCTATCGGTCTTACTGAATATTTTGCTTATAATAACCCCAAGTAGGCAAGATTTACACTGTAGATAAATAGATAGGTAAATAGATAGACAGATGAATAGATAGATAGATAAATAAATAGACAGATAGATAATGCTAAATAAGGCCAAATAAGAAAATCCTACACAATTCTTTATTTGAAAACCTATCCTGACAGATTTAATGCCACTGAAAAGGATTGTCACAAAAAAAAAAAAAAGATATTTGATGGTCAGAGCTTTGATAAAAATGTGTGTCTGTTTAAGTAAATCTATCCATATAATCAATACCTTTTTCCATTCACTATCCTGTATACTATAATCCTGTGTGTGTGTGTGTGTGTGTGTTGCATTTGGGTCACAGATGGCTCCGTTTCAATTTCATGTCGAGTGATATTTTCGAAAGAGGTGTTTGCCCCCTAAATATTATTCCCATTATTTGTAGGAGCAAAACCCTGGCCTTGAAGTAGTTGCCCCCGTGTCAAGTATAAATGATTGGTTTCGAGCACAGCGAAGCACGGTTCAGAAACGGTTGTCATTGGAGCAAGTCGGTAAGATCTTGTAACTATTTATAAGTTCAGTTTATATGCTTATCTACTGTACTGTCTATCTCTCTATCTCTGTATCTGTCATTAGCCATCTCTCTCTCTCTCTCTCTCTCTCTCTCTCTCTCTCTCTCTCTCTCTCTCTCTCTCTCTCTCTCTCTCTCTCTCTCTCTCTCTCTCAAACTTATTCAGCTGACGCAACAAGTGCGTACACCTTCTCTCTCTCTCTCTCTCTCTCTCTCTCTCTCTCTCTCTCTCTCTCTCTCTCTCTCTCTCTCTCTCTCTCTCTCTCTCTCTCTCTCTCTCTCTCCAACTTATTCAGCTGACGCAACAAGTGCGTACGCCTTCTCTCTCTCTCTCTCTCTCTCTCTCTCTCTCTCTCTCTCTCTCTCTCTCTCTCTCTCTCTCTCTCTCTCTAACTTGATTCAGCTGAGGCAACAAGTGTGTACGCCTACTCTCTCTCTCTCTCTCTCTCTCTCTCTCTCTCTCTCTCTCTCTCTACCTTGATTCAGCTGAGGCAACAAGTGTGTACGCCTACTCTCTCTCTCTCTCTCTCTCTCTCTCTCTCTCTCTCTCTCTCTCTCTCTCTCTCTCTCTCTCTCTCCTTTTCTCTGATTTCTGCGTAGGGTGAAAGGCATTAACTCCTTCATTACTGTGATTTTGTTTATGTTTTGCTCTCTCCACGACCAGACGATTTTACTCAGTTTAGTAGAGACTTTTCATAGACTCCACTGACGATTTAGGCCTTTCCTGAGCTGAATAAAATCGTCAAGTGGTACCAAGACTAAGAAAAAGACATCACCATACTGGAGGGCTTAAGGAGGTCTGCGGAGTGTGTGTAGGCAGAGCACTTTTCTCTCAGTTTTCTCGCGTTTTTCATACCAAAACTCGTTGCCACAATCTAAGGCCTTTGTTTCTGGGACTCTTGAACAGAATATTACCAAACCTGTACAGCTGGCCACATATGAACCTGGGACGGGATCAGTATGTAGGAAAGATCTGGCCTTTGGTACACTCTACAACCATGGCTTAATCACGTGTTTATTGGTGGCACTGACATGAATGAACGAAGATGTCAAATACTGGTTGAAATGCCCCAGAAATCTCCATCCACAGATACTGTCTCAGGTTCATCTGTGCTCAGTTGAATCTGGACCTAACATCGAGCCACTTTTCTCAGGGTATTCATTTAAACTTTTCATATGAGCCCAAAAATAATATTTAAAAGATGAACACACAGAGCTACCTGAAAGACGGAAGAGGAACCACAAAAAGAAGGATGCAAAACCACTGGACACCAAAACAGACATACAAAAGCGTGTGTTTTATTAGGCTGTGAAAGTGGGAACAGTACGGGGCGAGTTGGCTGTTTGTTCTGCTATTCTTCCATGCGAGTTACAGATACAGGTGAATGCATTTATTTACACAGAAGAAACAAACTTTGGGATATGTCATGATTTGCTCGCTAAGGTTGCTTTCTCAGATCCTCTCATTATTATTCATCAGCCACCCCTCCCCCACCCCCTCCTCTCTCTCTCTCTCTCTCTCTCTCTCTCTCTCTCTCTCTCTCTCTCTCTCCAACTGGTATTGTCCAAAAGGTGTGTATAACCCGAGTACAGGCGAATCTGTCTCTGTCCTACGTCCCCTTCTCCTTCCATTCACTCCATTTTCTTCCAGTCCCCAATCATAGCTCTACATTCCCCTTCCAAGTTCTCTATTTAATTGCTCTCTCTCTCTCTCTCTCTCTCTCTCTCTCTCTCTCTCTCTCTCTCTCTCTCTCTCTCTCTCTTTCCTCTTATATATGCTTCCATTTCCAGCTTTCTTGCACTGTTTCCTTTCTTTCGTTTCTTCCAACTTTCACTTTTTATTGTCCTTGCCTCAACTCCCTTTTTTATTTCTCTTTTCTCTTTCTTTCTTAAATACATTCTCGTCGTCTTTCTTATTCTACTTTCCTGTGCATTTTCTATTGTCGGGATGCCCACCATCCACTCACTTAATGCAGTGCTGTCTTGAGATAATTCGACACTGAGTGACAAGTGAAATGTTTCTTGTAGCCCAGGAAAATATTTACTACGCTGGGTGGTTACCATACAACCAAATAGAAGCCTGGTGGTCTAGCTGGTCAAGGCACTCCAACTACATGTGGTCCAGATGGGATTACATGTGAGGTGTTTGTGGGTTTTAGTGTCCACCTATTACTGCTAAGGGGGAGCAACTGGTCATTTTTTCCTTAAATGTCTGCACTAAGTAGCCTAGCCGAGGGCACCTATGCCATCGAAGGGGCAATAAAAGACTGAATGATGGATAAATGGATAGCTGGATAGACAGGCAGATAGATAGATAGACACGGAATGATAGATAAATAGAGACAGCTTTTCCTGACATTCCTCTCTCTCTCTCTCTCTCTCTCTCTCTCTCTCTCTCTCTCTCTCTCTCTCTCTCTCTCTCTCTCTCTCTCTCTCTCTCTCTCTCTCTCTCTCTCTCTCTCATTAGTGCCACTCATTTGTAAGGCAACCCATCCCATTTTCTATGCTTATTCTTTGTGTCTTTTTTACCAACAATTTTCATTAGCTCAGAATCAGCTAGTCAAAACATGAATAAATAGAGAGAGAGACAGACAGACAGACAGACAGACAGAGTGAAATCTGACCGAAGAACGTACTCCTAAACTCTTTTCACCTAAACTTGGCCCAAGTTGAAGTCCTTTTACAGCTTCTTTCACGTAGCTCAGTAGCAGGAGAAGGCAGTGCTACGGCATTATATCCATCCCATAGCTATTCTTCGTGACTAGCATCGTCTTTTGTCACAACTCAGTGTCCATGATGGGGTGATGGCAATTTTGGGTCGTCAGAGTTGTTAAAAAAAAAATAATATATTCTCTTAAGTACGATGGAGTCTTGTTTTCTTTTTTTTTCTTTTTTATTTTATTTATTTATTTATTTTTTTTTTTTTGGTCATGGCCAGACTGTTATTTTAGCTTAGGGGAGACTCGCTATTACTGAGGATAGAAGCAGTTTCCATTAACCCCATCAATCCGATTCTGTATTTTTCATTTTATTCTTGCTTTCCCATGCAGTCCTACTCAGTGATGGAGAGGCTTTGCAAACTGGTGAGGTCAGATTTGGCCTTCATTTATCCCTTAATTACAAGTAGTTCCTCTTGAGTAAATTGTCGTTGTCGAGAAGTAGCAATAAGGTAGAAATACGTTATTGAAGTTGTTTACCTCGTCACTACTAACCTTATTCAATTTTTCATAACGCTTGTCCAGAGGTGCATTGGTCAGAGCATCGAGTACGCAAGTGGAAGAACCCGAGATCAATTTGCGAGCCGGTGAGAATGTTAGGAGCGGTTTGTTTCCCCCTAACGCTTGTCCACCCAGCAGTACCAATGGGGACCTGGATATCACAATTACTGTTGCGATCCGTGATTTTGGGAAAGGCTGTGACTTAATGATCCACGTGCAGTTGCAGTTGTATCGTATGTGGCTGTGGATATGCCGTAATACCTCTTCTTCACCTATTTACTCTGTTCATTATACCTCAATATCAAGGTGTAAAAGGTATAATATCAAGGTGTAACATGGAAAACAAATCAAGAAAAATATGCAACAAAGCTCACAATGTCACCTGAAATACAATCCTTGGTCTTCTTCCCAGTTTTTTTTTACACCTAGACCTGGAATAGGAACCTGGGTTGCAAAGTGACGGTTGCGTGTCGTGCTCTGCGGGGATATACAGTGTGGTCCTTATATTACACATCCCCTGTTGCGTGTATTGCTGGTACGGCTCTGTCAGCATTGCCAGTTTCTTTCACTGCATCATTTTCTCCTCACAACCCGTCTTATAATTTTCTTACTGTCCTGTGTTATACCTCACTGACTGCATACTTGACTGGAACTTTCAAGAAGCTTCCAAAATATCTGTACCCCACACCAGCAAACAGCGCCGCCCCCGCAACACACGAGAACTGAGCTGCGTACAATATGGACCACCCTGTACATATGATTGTTGTCCTTGTCAGTTGTGCTACTTGACAAAATGTGAAAACAGGAATCTGGATAATAAAACGACATCGACAGTTGTGTGTGGCAGTGTCGGGGAATGTACGGATGCTTTCCTTCCATCCTGCCCTACATCGTCAGCTGCACAGCTCCCCACTGCAGAATGCCCCTCCATGTTCCCTACTCTCTCTCCATCTATCTTCCTCCTTCCAACTATGTCTTTCTCGCCCCAACTCTGTCCCAATATTTTCCCCTCTTCATTCTTCACCTCCTTCTTCTGCCTGTGGGTGACTCTACACTGAGTGACAAGCCAAATGGTTTCCTGAACACCAGGAAACCATTTACTACGCTGGGTGGTAACCATATAACCAAATTTTGGCGCCTGGTGGTTTAGTGGGTAATTATTGCCCTCTAGTCGGATTGAGCCGGTGAAGGTTTATATCCAAGGGGTGGCTGGGGTTGATTGCTTATGTAATGCCACTCAGGGATGAGTGAGGCTGGTCACTCTCAACTTAAATGTCGGTACCAACTGCCTAGCCCCGGGCTCCTACGCTCCTCATTGGGCAATGTAGGATTGGATGATGGATGGATGGACTTTCTTCACCCGAACCTATCGTCTCTCTCTCTCTCTCTCTCTCTCTCTCTCTCTCTCTCTCTCTCTCTCTCTCTCTCTCTCTCTCTCTCATCTATCTATCTATCTATCTATATATACAGTATATTTATATATAATCTTCATTCACTTCCTCTTTCCTTCCATCATTCTCTTACATCATCTCTCTCAACCTCCTCCTTCCTTTTCTACCCTTGGCTGTAGGTGATGGATTAATTATGTTAGTTATAACTTTCCTATACCAAACTGCCACGGAAGGATCAACAGGTCTGTTGCTGTTTGCTTTCCTCTGTACCTTTCTACCCTTCCTTCCCTTCCTTCCTCCCACACTACCTTCCCTCCTTCCTACACTGGTTCCTTGTCTCCATACCTCCTTCCTTTCATCACTCCCTCTTTCCTTCCATGATTCTCTCTTACTGTTTCCTTTTCATTATCCCTCCCTCTATCCTTCCATCATTCTCCCTTACTCTGCCTCCCTCCCTCCCTCCCTCCCTCATTACCACACTGTTTCCCTTCCTTCTGTCCTTCCTTCCCACACTACCACCCCTTTCTCCCCTCTCACACTCTCTCCCTCCCTTCCCTCCCACACTACCTCCCTTTTCCTTCTCTCCCACACTGTATCTTTCTCCTTCCCTCCCATATTTCCTAACCACTTCTCCTTCCTCCTTCCCTCCCACACTGTACCTCTCCCTCCTTCCCTCCCACACTGTACCTCTCCCTCCTTCCCTCCCACACTGTACCTCTCCCTCCTTCCCTCCCACACTGTACCTCTCCCTCCCTCCCTCCCACACTGTACCTCTCCCTCCTTCCCTCCCACACTCTCTCCCCCTTCCCTCCCTCCTACACTGTAACTCTCCCTCCCTCCCTCCCTCCCCATGCAAGGGTACAAGAGGGTCGGCGCGAGTGAGGGCGTGACAGTCAGAGTGGAGCCGTCACCATGGTCGCAACTCCACGCACATCCACACCCTCCCTCCCCACTCCACCCACTCTAGCCACCCCCGCCCTCATGCTGGCCCTCATGCTCCTCCTCGTGCCCCCCACCCTCGCCCTCCGCCCACACATCACGGAGGAAATACGCCCACTCCCGCCCAACTCCCTGCAGGCTCTCCTCCAGACGCCTTCGGAGGTGATGGAGGCGGAGTCCCTGTATCGTTCGTCGGCGGTGATGCAAGAAAAGGCTGGCAGTGACTCCATCCCGGCCCTGCAGCCCATGTCAGCACCGGCCATGCAAGCACAGGCACAGGCACAGCAGACCATCCCAGTGAGTATTTATATTAGCTTTACATACCGACATTTTAATACTGTACGCTCATGGACAATACAACATTCCCAGTTTCACATCCTCGGACTTTTTCTTCATTCACCACACACAGACACATACATTATAAATATATCTTCCACTCTGAAATACATCACTCTCACGTCAAACAAATGCCAAATTCCAGTGAGTATCTAGACTAGCGCGGCTTCTTGCATTCATGTACTGCCATTGTCGCTGCGTTCTGTTGAGATGCCCACCAACGACAGCGTCACTTCTCAGTTCTGTTTCCACCGTCATTTTTGGCGGTAAGGCCAGAGAGGGAGTGAACCATTAGCGTGAATGATATTGGACCGGTTACAGTGGAATCCTTAGTGAACTCCATACTTTCCCAACGAGGCTCACAACGTTGGGGATTCACTTCGGTGAGACACGAACAAGACGACCAACACAGAAAACGACGTTTGCACAGTTCACTCACACACTGTATATCGTTATCACTAAAAGCACTCCTTGCCCATTCATACTTCACCAGCATTGAGAGGATTATTTCCGGCGATCAACTCAGCAAGGAGAGAGTCTTTTTCCTGTACTGCTCCTCATATGGATTGGTACAGTTACAACTAAAACAGGCTTACGCTGCTATACCACTTAATTCCACAAGCCCCACCGATGTCATAAAAAAAAATAAATAAATAAAAATGACAAATTGAGTCAGTAACGAAATTCTGGTTTTTTTTTTTTTTATCTTGCCTGGCTATACAGTACACTCAACCAGTCACATGTTTTTAATGCAATGAAGTTTGTCCCGTAAATTACGTAAAGGCGAAATACTTAACATTTTTAGCATATTTAACCTCCTCACTTCCAGGACGTATTACCAGACGATTTTATTCAGCTTAGGTTAGGCAGGATACGGTGAAGGGGTTAGTGAAGGCTGTATCTAACCCCATCAGTCCGAAAAGTCTCTCCCAGGCTGAGTAAAATAATCTGAAGACAGCAAGAATAGGATGAAAAATACCGTCATAGGACTGAAGGTGTAAAGTTGGGTTTGTTTTGCTAGAACCAGACACTCTCCCTAATATCTAACTCATTCGGTACTGGTCGTGCTCCCTGAAGTTGATATATAATAGAATCGTATAGTGGTAGAATCGTATAATGGTAGAATCGTATAGTGGTAGAATCGCATTGTGGTAGAATCATATAATGGTAGAATCGTATACTGGTAGAATCGCATAGTGGTAAAATCTTATAGTGGTAGTATCGTATTGTGGTAAAATCATATAGTGGTAGAATCGCATAGTGGTAAAATCGCATAGTGGTAAAATCGCATAGTGGTAAAATCGTATTGTGATAAAATCTTATAGTGGTAGAATCGTATAGTGGTAGAATCGTGTAGTGGTAAAATCGTAAAGTGGTAGAAACGTGTAGTGATAGCAGGAAAGAAGTAAATGGCCTCTATACTGAAGGACTGAAGGGGCTTATGGAGATTATTTGCAACCCCTTCCCTGCGAGAGGACTTCCACAGAGCTGAATAAGTTTTGTGGGGGTAGCAAGACTGAGAAGGCTTCACCGTACTGAAAAGCCGTCCTGCCATATAAACTCCCTGCCATAGTCCTTTCATCTTAACTTGACCCATATTTTCATCCTTTTGCAGCTTATTTCACCTAGTTCAGCGGTAGAAAACGATACTGCTGCGGCTATGCATCTTATCCATAGCACTTCTTTGTGACTAGCA